>NW_022196913.1:84201694-84203658 GCF_008632895.1 Mastomys coucha
AGGTAGGCCCTCCACTTGCAGGGAAGGGGCAGAGGAGGAAGCTGAACCCCCTCTGTCACTCGGAAGCTTAGAGGATCGTGTCCCTGCCGCCCTGCGGCTCCCCTGGGAGTCGTGGGGTCTGTGGCTCCCGGCTGGCTGCTCAGGTCTCAGAAACTCACCCGAGAGAAAATTGCGGATCCAGCCTGGGTCTCTGGCCTAAGGCGCCTCCGGGCTGGCAGCTCCAGTCTCAGAACCTCACTCGAGCGCATTATATATTATTATATATTAATCTACATGATAGGCATCAGTACTCAGGCATTCCAGATTCCTTACCTTCCCTCGAGTATATATTTATTTTTGGTTTTGTTTTAGTGTATGTTTTACCAAGGGAAATGACTCACAGCAAGTGGAAAGCTGTGATTTTTATTGTGAGGATTTTTTTTTCTCAGTGACATTTTTTTTCTTATGTCTCTGTATTACATGCCATTGTTTTTCATACCTCCTGAATTGTCACTTTATATTATGAGACATTTTAATGTATTTAGAAACTACAAACATTTATGTTATTATTGAAGAAATCCTTAAATTTCACCCTCTTCATTCTTTTTGTTGTTGTTTTGGCCTAGGGGAAGAATTATTAATAAACAATTATTGTCCGATGTCTCTTATTTTAGCATTTGGTATCTGTGCCAATTAATTTTACTTTTCAGTTTATTAGATTATAGGATATACAAATAGGAGAAACAGTTTTATTTCTCAGTGTATCTTGTCTTTAAAGAGATTGGTTTAGACATCAGTGTGCCTAGCAAGTGTTCTCTTTGCTTAACCAATCTTAGCCTAAAATATACTTTTGGTTGAGGACTTTTGCAGAACAAAAAGTAACAGAGAGAAAATTCTCCCCCATTTTTTTTTCTTAAGCAAGGATAGCTATTGTCTTGGTTCTTTAGCGTGGACTCTGAAACATATACCTGAAAATTCCCATGGTCTCTGGCTTAGCTTCTTGGACTGAAAATAGTACTGTCATCTCCTGTAGTTATGACATCATTAAAGTCATTTTACTTATACTGTGCTTCCTAACTGACACCTCTGATTCGCCAGCAGGAAAAAGGTCTGTTGGGTGAATTCCAAGACTGCATAATCGCATGTGCCAATATACTTAACAAACTCCATCATGAAGAAGTATGTGGTATGTCTGTGATCAAGAAAAGAAAAAAGAAACATATTCAAATATAGACATTAAGATAGCTACCTATATGTACAGATATACAAATATACATAGAGCAATTTAAACTTTGGGTATGTCTGTAAGGATACTTCTTAAAGAAATTGGCTTTTCAGTTGTGTGTGTGTGTGTGTGAGAGAGAGAGAGAGAGAGAGAGAGAGAGAGAGAGAGAGAGAGAGAGAGAGAGAGAGAGAGAGAGAGAGAGAGAGAGAGAGAGAAAGAGAGAAAGAGAGAGAAAGAGAGTTTACATTGTACTAACATTTGTTACTTTTGGTCTTCCAGGAAATATTTGTAGGAAAACATCTCTTTATACTTTGAATTATATTTCCATAAAAATGAGTGAGTTTGATTATTTTTATATAACTATGGCCATTTATATATCATATTTTGAATAATGTCTACCCCAGTCTACAGCCATCTTTAATGAAGTAGCATTATTATTGTGCTATTATGATATTAATTGGTGTGTAAATAAATAGCTTATTAAATCTGTATGTTATTGGTGAGATCTTGGCAGCTCTCCTTTTCTTCTACTTTCCCTGCTTTGTATTATATTTTTAGAATTTTAGTATTTTGATGCTTTTAAAATAGTTTTTATATTATCATTTGTAATACTGAGCTTCTGTTTTTATCTAGACTAAATACTTGCATGATAAAAATTTCTATAGTGATGTTTGTATAAGAAAACATATGTTTAGTCATTGCAGACATTAATTCACTGTTTGAACTCTATAACAGAAATACATTTAGACAACTTTTATAT
>NW_022196913.1:84206382-84221951 GCF_008632895.1 Mastomys coucha
TATATTTGTATATACATACATACATACATATATATATATATATATGGGGATTGAATTCTGTTCTTTGCTTTTTTTAAAATTTTTTTATAGATTCATTTATCTTACATTCCATAATTTATTCCCACTTCCATCCAGCCTCCTACTACTCTACATCCCATACCTCCTTCCCAACCCCCTCTCTCCACATGGATGTCCTCACCCCCCATGACACCTGATTTCTAAATGCCCTGGAGCCTCTAGCCTCTTGAGGGTTAGGTGCATCATCTCTAAATGAACACAGACCAGGCAGTCCTCTACTGTATGTG
Organism: Mastomys coucha; assembly: GCF_008632895.1. Lineage (NCBI taxonomy): Eukaryota > Metazoa > Chordata > Mammalia > Rodentia > Muridae > Mastomys > Mastomys coucha. Next base: position 84,206,688 of record NW_022196913.1, read on the forward strand.
GGTTGGTGGTCTTATATTATGTGGTGTATGCTGCCTGGTTGGTGGTCCAGTGTTTGAAAGATCTCAGAGGTTCAGATTAATTGAGACTGCTTGTGCTCCTACTGGGTTGCCCTCCTCCTCAGCTTCTTTTAGTCTTTTTGTAATTCAACAACAGGGGTCAGCTGCTACTGTCAATTATGGTTGGGTGCAGTTCTCTGCCTCTAACCCTTTCATCTGCTTGTTGGGTCTTCCTGAGTATAGTCATGTTAGGTCCATTTCGGTGAGCACTTCATAGCCTCAGTGATAGTGTCAAGCCTTGGGAACTCCAGTTGAGCTGGATACCTCTTTGGGCCAGTCTCTGGACATTCTTTCCCTCAGGCTCCTCTCCGTTTCCATCCCTGCAATTCTTTCAGACAGGAACAATTATGGGTCAGAGTTGTGACTGTGGGATGCCCCCTTCCCTCATTTGGTGCCCTGCCTTCCTGCTGGAGGTTGGCTCTAAATTTCCCTCTCCCTACTATCATTTATTTCATCTAACATCCCTCCCTTTGAGTCCTGAGAGTGTCTCACCACCCAGGTCTTTAGTGTATTTTGAAAGGACCCCCAACCTCTTATCTTCCTAGGTTGCCTGTTTCCATTCTTTCTGCTGACCCTCAAGGTGTCAGTCCCTTTCCCTCACCCAATACTAGGTCAGGTTGCCCTCTGTCCCCTACTCCTTCCCGCCCCTCTATCTACTTTCCCTACGAGGTCCCTCCCTCCCTCCTCCCTTGTGATTTCTTTCTTCTCTCTCCCAAATGGGACTGAGGCATCCCCACTTGGGCACTTCAGCTTGTTGACCTTTTTGAGTTCTGTGGACTCTATCTTGGGTATTCTGTACTTTTTTTGTTTATTTGCTTTGGCTAATATCCACTAATTATTGAGTACATTCCATGCATGTCCATTGGGTGTGAGTTACCTCACTCAGCATGATATTTTCTAGTTTTATCCATTTGCCTGCAAAACTCAGGATGACCTTTTTCTTAATAGCTGAGTAGTATTCCACTGTATAAATGAACCACATTTTCTGTATCCATTCTTCTGTCGTGGGACATCTGGGTTGTCTCCAGCTTCTGGTTATCACAAATAAGGCTATCACATAGTGCAATATGTGCCCCTGTGGCATGAAGGGGTATATTCCAAAGAGTGGTATAGCTGGATTTTCAGGTAGATCTATTTCCAATTTTCTGAGGAACCTCCAGATTGATTAACAGAGTGCTTGTACCAGTTTGCAATCCCAACAGCAATGAAGGAGTGTTCCTCTTTCTCTACATCCTCTCCGGCATGTGCTGTCACCTAAGTACAGTCATGTTGCCTGTATGTAGAAAAATGAAAATGAGGTTTGATCTTAGACATTCTGATTGGTGTAAGGTAGAATCTCAGGGTTGTTTTGATTTGCATTATTCGGATTACTAAGGAAATTGAACATTTCTTAGGTGCTTCTCGTTCATTTGAGATTCCTCAGTTGTGAATTCTCAGTTTAGTTATATGCCCCATATTTTTAAATTTCTATTAGATATTTTCTTTATTTACATTTCAAATGATATCTCATTTCCCAGTTTCCCCTCCAAAGGAAAAAAAAACCCTGTTCCCTCCCCACTCCCCCCTGCTCACCAACCCATGCTTTCCTACTTCATGGCCCTGTTATTACCCTACACTGGGGCATAGAAACTTCACAGGATCAAGGTCCTCTCCTCCCGTTGATGACCGACTAGTCCATCCTCTGCTATACATATGCTGCTGAAGCCATGAGTTCTACCATGTGTAGTTGGTGGTTTAGTCCCTGGGAGCTCTGAGGGTACTAGTTAGTTCATATTGTTGTTCATCCTAAGGAACTGCAAACCCTTTAGCTCCTTGGGTCCTTTCTGTAGTTCCTTCATTGGGGACCCTGTGATCAGTCCAATGTATGGCTGTGAGCCTCCATTTTTTGATTGGGTTGTTTGGTTTTTGGTGATTAGCTTCTTCAGTTCTTTATATATTTTTAATATGGGCCCTCTATCTGATGTGGGGTTAGTGAAGACTTTTTCCCAGTCTGTAGGTTGCCTATTTGTCATATTGGCTATGTCCTTTCCAGTAGAGAAACTTTCCAGTTTCATGAGGTCCCATTTATCAATCTTTGATCTTAGTGCATGAACCATTGCACTTCTGTTTAGGAAATTTCTCCTTGTTCCAATGAATTCAAGGCTTCTTTCTCACTTTCTTTTCTATTAGATTTAGCATATCTGGTTTTATGTTGAGGTCCTTGGTCAACTTGGACTTGAGCTCTGTACAAGATGACAAATATGTGTCAATTTTCATTTTTCTGCATACAGATAGCCAGTCAGAGCAGCACCATTTATTGAAGATGCTTTATTTTTAACTGAATATTTTGGCATCTTTGTCAAAGATCAATTGTCCTTAACTGTATTGTTTTATTTCTGGGTCTTCAATTCTATTCCATTGATCAACGTGTCTGTCTTTGTACCAATACCATGCAGGTTTTTTTTTAGTACTATTGCTCTTTAGTAGAGCTCGAGGTCAGGGAGGGTGACTCCCCCAGCTGTTCTTTTATTGTTGAGAATTGTTTTCACTATTCTATTTTTTTTTTTGCCTTTCTAGATGAATTTGAATTTAAGAATTGTTCTTTCCATGTCTTTGAAGAATTGTGTTGGGATTTTGATAGGGATTGCATTGAATCTATAGATTGCCTTTGGCAAGGTGGCTATTTTTACTATGTTAATTCTGCTAATCCATGAACATGGGAGATCTCTTCATTTTCTGGGATCTTTGACTTCTTTCATGATAGACTTGAAGTTATTGTCATACAGGTTTTTCACTTGTCTAATTAGAGTTACCCCAAAATAATGTGTATTATTTGTAGCTATTGTGAAGGGAATTGTTTCCCTTATTTCTTTCTCAGCCTGTTTATCATTTGTATAAAGGAATGATACTGATTTATGTGAGTTAATTTTATATCAGGCCACTTTGCTGAAGTTGTTTATCAACTGGAGAAGATTTCTGGTAGAATTTTTGACGTCACTTATGTACACTACCATATCATCTGAAATAGTGATACCTTCATTTCTTCATTACCAATTTGTATCACCTTGGTCTTTTTGTGTTGTCTTATTGTTCTAAGATACTTCAAGTACTAAACTGAATAGATATGGGGAGAGTGGGCATTCTTGTCTTGTCCCCAATTTCAGTGGGATTGCCTCAAGTATGTCTCCATTTAGTTTGATATTGGCTGTTGGTTTGCAGTAAATTGCTTTTAGTATGTTTAAGTATGGGCCTTGAATTCCTGATCACCCCAATACATTTAACATGGAGGGGTATTGTATTTTGTCAAATGTTTTTTCTCCATTTAAGGAGATAATCATGTGATTTTTTTCTTTGAGTTTATTTATATAGTGGATTACTGTTTCTGGAAGTATTATAAAAGATCACCCCTCAATCTTTCCTACCCTGCTGGACCATGTTCCTGCTCTAGTGCTGGTACTAGCTGACTACAATGCTGTGTCCCGGTGGTGTGCTGCTGCTAGTCTCTCTCCCAGCTAGCGAGTTCACCTCGCTTGCATGCAATGCCCCACATACCCCACAATCAGTAATCTTAGTGCCTAGCTACCCGGTAGAATCATGACTCTTAAGGCTTAATTATCCAATCAGGTCTATATAGCAATAAGATCACAATTTACAAGATGCCAATACAATAATTTCATAGTCAATTGATAAAGATAATGCTTTAACGCAATTATTCTAACCTTGTAAAAATCTTAGCTACTTGTGGCTGTTAAAAACCATGTGGGGTCAGGATAATCTTACTGTTTGTCTGCTTCTATGTTGCTTCTCCCACTCTCACTGACCTCCAACCTCTTTCACTCCTAAACTTCTAGCTCCACCTCTCTATTCCTGTCCAATCACAGGCCTGTAACTACCCTAATGTGATTGGACAGAGAAAATGCTGCAACAGATTATGTTAATGGATTTTCACATATTAAACCAATCTTACATCCCTGGGATGCAAGCCTACCTGATCTGGGTGAATGATGGTTTTAATATGTTCTTGGATTCAGTTTGCAAGAATTTTACTGAGTGTTGATATTCATAAGAGAGATTGGTATGAACTTCTCTTGTTTGGTTAGGCCCCTGTATAGTTTAAGGATCTGATTATTTGTGGCTTCATAAAATGAATATGTTAGTGTTTCTTCTGTTTCTATTTTATGGACTAATTTGAGGAATGTTGGTATCAGGTCATCTTGGAGGTCTGGTAGAATTCTGCACTAAATCCATCTGATCCTTGACGTTTTTTCGTTGGCCACCACATGTGGTCGGATACAGCCAGGGTCTCAGACCTACCAGGAGACCTGAAGCAAGCCAGTGGCAAAAAATGCAGACTCCAGACTTACAAATACCAGGGATATCCAGATGCTGAGAGGCAAGCACAAGACCATAAGCAACAGAAACCAATATACATGGCTATCTTAAGAACCTAGTTCTCCCACCACAGTAAGCCCTGAATACAACATACCTAAAAATCTGGAATATGTCCTAAATTCCTATCTCATGAAGATAATAGAGTCCTTTAAGAAGGATATATATCAATAACTCACTTAAAGATATACAGGAAGATACAGATAAACAGATGAAGGAATTGAATAAAGCAAACCAAGCCCTAAAAGTGGATGTAAAAACAAATAAAATACAAATTGATGCAAACTTGGAAGTTGAAATACTAGGAAAGAGGTCAGGAATTACAGATGTAAGTATCACCAACAGAATACAAAAGACAGAAGAGAGAATCTCAGGTGTAGAAGATATTGTTGAAGAGATTGACACAATTGACAAAGAAAATTCAAAATGAAAAAATAAAAAAACTTCCTAAACCAAAGCATCCAGGAAATTCAGGACACAATGGAATGAACAAACCTAATAATAATCAGAATGTAGGAGAACAAAGATTGCAAGCTCAAAGGACCTGGAAATGTCTTCAACAAAATCATAGAAGAAAACTTCCCCATGAATAAAGAAAGGGATGGCCATAAAGGTACAAGAAGCATATAGAACATCAAATAAATGGGATCAGAGAAAAAATCCTCTTGTCATAGAATAATCAAAACACTAAACACTCAGAACAAAGAAAGAATTTTAAAAGCTGTAAGGGAAAATGTCTAAGTAACATACAAAGGTTGACCTATCAGAATTACATCCACCTGCTCACCAGAGACCATGAAAGCCAAAAGAGCCTGGTCAGAGGTCATGCAGACTCTAAGAGAACACAAATGCCAGCCCAGGCTACTATACCCATCAAAACTCTCAATCAACATACAAAGAGAAACCAAAATATTACAGGACAAAACCAAATTCAAACAGTGTCTATCTGCCAATCCAGCCCTACAGAAAATCCTAGAAAGAAAATTCCAACACAAAGAAGATAACTACATCAAAGAGTGGACAAGATATTAAGCATCTCACAACAAAGCCAAAAAGAAAGAAACATAAGCACATAGAGCCACCTACAAAACAAACATCAGGAACCAACAGTCATCTTTCTTTAATATTTCTCAATATTAATGGACTCAACTCACCTATAAAAAGATATAAGCTAACAGAGTGGATATGAAAACAAGATACAACATATTGCTACATATGAGAAACACCCCTCAATATCAGATACTACCTCAGAGAAAATGGATGTAAAAAGTTCTTCCAAGCAAATGATCACAGGACACAAGCTGGAGTTGCCATCCTAATATCCAATAAAATAGACTTTCATTCAAAAGTTATCAAGTGTGATAATGAAGGACACTTCATATTCATCAAGGGGAAAATTCACCAAGAGAAAATCTGAATTCTGAACATCTATACTCCAAATCCACGAGCACCCAAATTCTTAAAAGAAACTTTACTAAAGCTCAAAACACATATTGAACCCCACATTTAAATGTGGGACATTTCATCACCCCACTCTCACAAATGGACAGGTCATTGAAACAAAAACTAAACAGAGACAAAAAGAAACTAAATGAGGTTATCAACCAAATTAATTTAACAGGTATTTACTGATCATTTCACCCTAAAACAAAGGAATGCACCTTCTTCTCAGCACCTCATGGTACCTTCTACAAAATTGACCATATAATTGGTTAGAAAACAATACAAGAAGATTGAAATAATCCCATGCATCCTATCAGATCACCATGGTCAAAGGCTGGTCTTCAATAACAACAAAAATCAACAGAATGCCCACATACACATGAAAACTGAACAATTCTCTACTCAATGATAACTTGGTCAGAGAAGAAGTAAAGAAATAAATTAAAGACTTCCTGCAATTTAATGAAAATATTGATACATCATATCCAAACTTATGGAACACAATGAAAGCAGTACTAAAAGGAAAATTCATAGCACTAAGTGCCCTAGTAAAGAAACTCTAGAGATCTTACACAAACAACTTAACAGCACACCTGAGAGCTCTAGAATAAAAAGAAGCTAACTCAGGAAATAGTCAACTCAGGGCTGAAATCAAACAAATAGAAACAAAGATAACAATACCAAGAATCAACAAAACCAAAAACTGGTTCTTTGAGTGAATCAACAAGATAAATAAACTAACTAAAGGGTCCAGGGGCAGTATCCAAATTAACCATATCAGAAATAAAAAGGGAGACATAACAACAGAAATAGAAGAAATTAAAAAAATCATCAGATCCTCCTATAAAAGCCTATACTCAACACAACTGGAAAATGTAGGTTAAATGGTTAGTTTTCTAGAAAGATACTACATACCAAAGTTAAATCAAAAGTAGGTAAACTATCTAAACAGGCCCATATCACACAAGGAAATAGAAGAAATCATTAAGTGAAAATATTTTAAAACAAAACAAAAAAAAAGTGTTGTTCAAGTTAATTCTTTTATAAATCAATGAGGACTTAGCTATTTGCCTCATAGAAAGTAGTATATATTCAAAAAGACATTGTGCATTTCCACTGATATAAGGAAATATTCTGTTAATAGAGCTAGAGAAAAATAAATTAATTTGTGATCACTGTATTCACATGAAAGTAAAATTTGACTATTTAGTTTTACACATTTCTAGTTGAATTCTGATAAGCAAGAATACATGATTTATTGGATGGTGGTGGTCCACCCCCAATTTATCTTAAATAATTTTATTGAGGCAAGCACATTTTGCTTGATATTCACAGAAAAAACTATTAAAATGAATCTATAACCATTGAGAAATAAGACAAACATCAGAAGAAAGTGATATATCAATTAGCTCATTTGCCTGTGGGAATGTGTCTGAGTAATAACTTTGAAGGTTAAAGGAGGAAAATGTTATAGCTTAAACACTAGTGTGACAATTACTATCAATTTTTTTATGAATCTTTTCTTTGGGATCTCCTTAGTTACATTCTTTATGAGAATTGTATGGAAGTTATCATGTTCACTTCAAAATGTTATATCTAAATGAAGAAACAGATGGAGTCTTATCAAAACTTAGCCATGCTCTATGATGCAGTCAATATTTCCTTTTGTGTTTGTGCCTAAGCTCAGTCCCACAACTTTTTAAAGAGCTTCTGTGCATTGACTCTAAATTTTAAAATAAAGTTCCTTTAATTAATAGCTTGGTTTTACCTATTACAAAGAACAGGTGTGTGACTTGATACCTTTCTTCTTAGTATGAATATTTTCAAAATGTAAAATACAGATTATTCCATTGAAGAATCACTACAATGAGGCACAGATCAGCATTTCTCAACTTCCTTTTTCCTTTTTATAGTCCACTCAAACTTACTGCATTGTATCTCAAGGGATTTTTGACCTATTACAAAAGAAGTTCAGGATAATGCCCATCATCCTGTTTGAAGATAACATTTCTAACAGGGTGAGTCACAACCTGCAGGAATGCCCTGTAAGATTGATACCCAGCCTATAGCTCTTTGTACAATAACTATAATGATACAATCTGTCCATCCCATAGTCCCTGTATGGTTTGAAAATGGTGATAGAGAAATTTCAAATATCTATATTTCAAATATCTATATTTGGTGTCCAAATTCTACGTTATTTTGAAAAATGTCATTTTATTAAATGTCATGTTCTTTTTTAAAACAATGGTTTAAATTTTACAGATATAATTTTTTACTCCACTTACATTCATAATTTAAATGTGACTAATGATGTAAAGTGTTTGGGAGTTGTAGGTAAATTTCTGAGTATTTGAGATTTATGGCCAATGGGACCCTGGAGTGTATGGCATCACTAGAGGAGAAAATGAACTTCAATGCATTATTGAAGTGTTCAATCTGGCCTAAAATTTCTTCCAAATTCACAACACTGTCTGGGAATTATCTAATTCCAGTTTAGATTTGTGATAACTTTTTCCTCTTAGAAGCAGTCCAAAGGAGCAATTATGCAAGTGCATCGGGTTATTCATGCTCTTGAAATAAATGCTGATGGAATAAAGTACTCTTCTTTCTGTGTCCTATTCACTCCCAACCACCTATTCCATGTATAGGGAAGCAGACAACCAGGAAGGTTTTGAACAACCTTGCACAGTCAGTGCCCCAAAGAGCAATCAGAGTCATCTAAAGTTTTTTCCCTGGCTATTAGAACCATAAGAAATACCTGAAGGCTTTTGTTGTTGTTGTTATTTTTTGGTTTTTGTTTTGTTTGTTGTTTTTTGGGGGGGTTGTTTTATGATTGTTTGTTTGTTTTTTCCATTGACTAAAATAAAATAAGGGGTTCATCCTTCTGAGCATTCAACTCTTTTTCTCACAGCAGTTATTCCTTACCACTAGCTCTCTGTCTAGGGGTGGAATTCTCCTAAATTTCTTTCTTCCATGTTAGCATGCACATGCACTTAGACAGAGAGGCAGGACATGAGATGTGGATTAGTCTCTCCCAGAGATGAGCCCCACTATTGATTCACCAAAAGAGAGTGGTCAGCCTTGAAACTACAGATATTAAAAAATGACTCAATGGGTTGTATTTGTAGACATTTGTGCATACCCTTATATATGTATGCATGTGCAAGTGGGTGCTTAACAATAACAATCAACCAAGTCTACGAACTTTGGAGTTGGGTAGCACACAGGAGGGATTCAAGGCAAGTCTGATGGGAAGGTTTGAAGGAAAGACAGGGTCAGGAAAAATGATGTAACTAAATGTCAATTAAAAGCATTTTTTGGAATTAATAATATGTAGAAAAAGAACATATCAAATTTTTGTTACTAAACAATAAAACAAAACAAAATTCTGCTACTCCATTTTAACTTATGTTACCTAAACTATGAGACTTTTATGGAATACTTTTCTCAAGCACAATAATAAGACTATGCTACTCCTCATATTGCTGGGGATTTAACTTTGCATCTTGGATGTGCTAGATAGGCACTCTATCACTAAGCCATAGACCCAGAGTTTAATAAAAGCTGGACAGTAGTCTTGTGTTAGATTTAGAGAGAAAAGATGTTTTTTTACTCTTGATTTCCCATGGAATCAGTAGAAGACCAAATAGTCAATCTTGCCTGATTTCTCAAATGGAACTCTACAGGGCCACTTGCTCAATAAAGAAGTCCCCAGTCTTTTAAAATCAAAGCACTGAATGAAGAGATACAGCATGTTTCATACCAAATATCAAGTGTACATGGGAGAGACTGAGACAAGGGGACATATTTCATCTGGAAAACAACAGAATCTGGTAAAATAATCAGAACACAGTTTTCTGTGTACTTGAAATGTTCTCTCTGGGAGCTCTGACAGGTCTTGCATGGAGGAACCCATGGATCCAGCAGCATATCTAGCATAGGGTGGCCTTATCCGGCAGCAATTGGAGGGGAGGACATTTGTCCTGTGAAGATTCGATGCCCCGGCATTGGGGAAATCTAGGGGAAGTGATGTGGGAATGGAGATGGAGTGGGGGAGTACACACACAGAACCAGGGAGGAGGGGGAAGGGATAGGGGATTTGCAGAAGGAAAAATGGGAAGGGGGATAACATTTGAAATGCAATTAAATAAAATAACCAATATAAAATTTTTAAAAAAGAGTTTTCTCTATGTGGGTGAATTTTATCCCTCATTTTATTTTCCTCTCTTATGAGAATTAAAAGGTAGTTTTTGTGGATTTCCTCTCCATAAAATAAAAAATTATATTTTTTATATATTTGCCTTGCTTATATTACATCTATTTCATCTTCCTTAGGAGCAGTGTAATCAATTTTGCATATTTTAAAACCTTACAACATTTTCCTTTTGTGAGATAGATCTTAAATTCTGTAATTGCACTGTAAAATTGAAAAACTTATTTGTATAAAACTTTTAACAGCAAAATCTTCAAATGAGCTGAACATGGGGATGGTCTTCTCTACTGTGTTGTGTGTTGCCATATGTTTTCTCTAACAATAGCCCTATATTCAATCATAGCAAGTCACCTGAGATTGAAGTATATTCATAATCCCTATAGTCTTAAAGATTTTCTAAGACAATTGTGAATCTTTAATTCTCCTCCTTTTCCAAATTTTAGTATTTATTCTTTGCTTTATGGTTGCTTATTGAAAACTCATGTTGGTATTTAATTTTCACTTATTAATATTATGTAGATATAACACCAAGAGAATTTTTCATTTATGAGTTGTTTAGAGAAGGATGGGGAGTCATCACTTTAAAGAACACAGAAAAAGCCTCTCTCTCTCTCTCTCTCTCTCTCTCTCTCTCTCTCTCTCTCTCTCTTGGTTTGGTTTTTCAAGACAGGGTTTCTCTGTGTAGCCCTGGCTGTCCTGGAACTCACTCTGTAGACCAGGCTGGCCTTGAAGTCCGCCTGCCTCTGCCTCCCAAGTGCTGGAATTAAAGGTGTGTGCCACCACAGCCTGGCTCATCATTTTTTTTCATTGCAGTCTACACATCTTTGGCATTTCTATCCTTCTTTTCAAATAACAAAAACACAGTAATGAAAAGAATTTGCACTTATTTGAAGATATCTGCAATATCATGAGTATCTGACATTATAATTAAATTTAGGACAGATAATTTTGATTCTAATGAAAGTAAAAATTATTATCCCCAGTAAAAGCAAGGGGAAAATGAATTCAGGTTTCTTTATAGTGAAATAATTTGTTAGGAATTAATAGCAGTTATATAAACTTTTCACTGCAAAACGTAAGACAACAAAAACCAATATGGATATTTAAGTGAAAATTCCTATGCTCTTGAATGCTGTGGCAAGTTCCCATGAATCAATTTATAAATTGATATGACCTCATTTATGAAATTGTATATTTATTAATAAAAATAAATAAATATTAATGATAGGATAATAGAATAAATATTAAAAATAGAATGATAGAATCAATTATCCATTAAATGTTGACATAAAGTTCTAAAATAATTTTATATTTAATTACTCCAAAAGAAGTTACTTGTTCATTTCAATGTTGAATTTTTCAATATTTTCCAAGATACATTTTCATTTAAATTTTTCTTGACACAGTGTTGTTGCATGAAATATTAAAAAAAAATAGGGGGAGCAGGTTTCCATGCTACCCCCTGTGCCCCAGAGCCCTTGCCAGCCATATATTGGTGGTCAATGGCTGACCTGTTTTTAATTTCCTGGAGACTGACTCAGGACTCCACAATCTCTTCACCCATCTCGTTAGGTACTTATCGGCTGGTCATTACCATGCCAGCACCATGCTTCAAAACCCCCTGGCCTTTGTGGTGGCATCTCAGGCAAAACCGCACTTCCCACCCCGACCCCTACCCCACCCAGTTCCTTTTTATCTGAACCCTGAAGGGCTGCTGTGTGAAGGGAAAATACAACACAAACTTAGTTCAGAAACTATGTTTCTCAATCACTGACAGTACCTCAGTTGGTAGGAGCAGCAACTAAAATCCTAAGCTTGTAAGCCTTATTAAATCTAAATCCTCTGGAGGCGAATCCTGAAGGATCTGCCAGTGAAACTGGGAGACACTAGTAGCTACATCTTGTCCTCCTGCTATCCCAGTCCAAAAAAGATCTAACTCTCTCCTGCTTCTTCTCTTCCTATGTCCAACCTGGAAGTTCCTCCTACTTGCTCAGTGATTGGCTCCTTTATTCGTTAGGGAATTGGTTCACAAGAACAGCACCAGGCACATCTACAACAGTGTTTCCTTAGGCAATAGGTAAGTGGTTTATGTAAGTGACAAGTGCTGAGCCCGTGACATTTAAAAATATTAGAGAGTCTTTTCTATTATCTTATAAAATTTTTATTGTTTGCATTTTATAATTGGGAAATACAAAGTTCAGAGCATCAACTCACTTGTCCAGAATCATACGACTGTTAAAGCATGACCATTGACATAATATATATTCTTAACTATACACCCAGAGTTATCTTTAGAGGAATCACTTCACTGTGTAGTACAAACGTGAACTTCTACTTGGATCCATTCTATATCCAAGCATATAACTATCACAAAGAAGTGGAAAATTATCACTAAGCTAGGTAGTGAGAAGTTGAGTCACATTTGTTCTGTCATCTTCCCAATATCCTTGAGAAGGTAAATGCTTTGTGATTGTAAGCTGTAAATATGGAAATAAATTCAGAACAGTTGATGGTGATGAATTGTATATCATCTTGATTGTTTTCCATGGGAGGTTCTGATTCAAATTTGTCTTATTTTCAGACATTCCACTCTTAGTGGGTTGACTGGTTTCCCCAAAAGTGATAGGTTAGTATCTCTCTCTCTCTCTCTCTCTCTCTCTCTCTCTCTCTCTCTCTCTCTCTCTCTTTCTCTCTCTCTCTCTCATATACACACAAATAAAACTAAAGTTTATGGATATGTGCTCATCGTTTTATAATTGTTTCAGAAGCTAAAAAACACATCTCCTAATGGAAATAAACTTTAGTATCTAGAGCTGTGTCCTTTGTAAAACTTTATTCCTCACACTAATAAGAGTACTTAATTTAAACAAAAGTTGATGTTAAATTTGTCCTCTGTGTGTATTTTGTCACATAGTACATCTCTCAGATCACTAAGTTACAAGCATGGATCTTGGGAATATGAAAGCAAAAGGATCCCCCACTGCAAATTAAATATAATTACAAACCTATCAATTGTAAATATAGCCCTGCTACATTATATTGACTCAGGAATCATTCTAAAAGAAATACAACAGGTGACTGTACCTGATTTTTGGATACTCCTCAGAGATCAGAAACTTGAATGATATATACTTATAGGGTTGGTATAAAAATGAAACATGGGTCCATACTTTATAAATGGTTCAACCTGTTTGTTACAGATGGAGCTAGACAGAGACCTCAGTAAAATATCTTGCTATTGGTTTTTTAAATATTCATATTTTATAAAACATTAGTTTTCTGTTTAATATAATTTTCCTAGGGTTCTCATTAATGAGTATGTTTTGTTATTTTTAAGACATATGTTCTTGCATTTTTCCATGTGTGAAAGATAATAAGTTTAAAGTTGAATAACATCTATATGCATAATTACACTTGAGCTAATGTTTTATACATTTTTTATGATAACAATAATTTCTAAATGCTAGAGATTGTGACTTTCTACAGACTATAGAAATGACAAATTTAATGAGAACACACTTTTAAATTTTTATTTCATCATTAAACATTTCTTAAATATAATTATTTAAACTGTCAGTGCTTTATGCTAACTCTCTGAACTTCTAAAATGTTTTTAATTTGTTGTTTTTATCATTTCCTAAATGATATTTTATAATACATTATTTTCTCAGGTACATCCAATAGTAGTTCCTATGCTATAGAGGAATATATTATTATTATTACTATTATTATTATTATTATTAATTCATCAACATCATCATCATCATCACTTATTCACTTTACACTCTTCTCACTGCTCACACCCATAATCCTTCCCATATTTCCTCATCCCCTTCTCTTTTGACCATGTGTCACTATATCTCCCAACCCTGGTATTTCAAGTCTCTGCAAGACTAGGCACTTCCTCTCTCACTGAGGTCAGACAAGGTAGCCCAGTTAGAAGAACATATCCCACATTCAGGCAACAGCTTTTGGGATAGTACCCTGTAGTTGAATATGCTTGACCCAGAGAGCAGCACTATTTGGGGTAAGGCCTTGTTGGAGGAAGTATATCACTGTAAGCATGGGCTTTAGGACCCTCCTCCTAACCATGTGAGGGCCAATCATCTTCTAGCGGCATTCAGATGAAGACATAGAACTCTCATCTCCTCCAGCATCACTCCTACCTAAATGTTGCCATACTGCTACCTTGATGATAGTAGACTGAACCTCTGAACCAGTAATCCAGCCCCATTTAGATGTTGTCCTTATAAGACTTGCCATGGTGTCTGTTCACAGAAGTAAAAAACCCAACTAAGGCACCCCCACTCCAGTTGTTTGGAACCCACCTGAAGACCAAGCTGCACATCTGTTACAAATGTGCTTGGGAGGCCCAGGTCAAGCCTGTGTTGTGTTCTTTACTTGGTAGTTCAGTCTCTGAGAGCTCCAAGGGTCCAGCTTGGATGATTGGTCTTCCTGGACAGTTTTTATCCACATATGGGCTGCAATCCTTCCTACTCCTATTCTTTCATAAGAATACCTAAGCACCACTATTAGGCTGTGTATGTCTGTATCTGTCTGAGTCAGTTGATGTGTGGAGCCTCTCAGAGGACAACCATACTAGACTTCTGTCTACAAGCATAACAGAGTATCATTAGTCAAGGAAGGGCTTGGTGCTTGCCCATGGAATGGATCTCAAGTTTGGCCTATTATTAGTTAGCCTTTTCCTCGGTCTCTGCTCCATCCCCAATCCCTACATTTCTTGTAGATAGGATAAGTCTGGGTTTGAAAGCTTTCTGCATGAGTTGGTATCCCTATCACTCCACCAGCATTCCTGCCTGGCCAAAGGAGGCAGTCTCCCCGTGCTCCATTTCCCCAATGCTGTGAGTCATAGCTAAGAAAACCCCCATTGACTCTTGGGTTCCTCTCCTGTCCTAGGTCCCCTTCTTGTTCTGGAGATGACCCCTAACCAACCTACCCAGATTTTCCTTCTTTGAAAAAGTCATCAACATAATAAAATCCTACTGTATTACTGAGGAAATATGAAGATGAAGAAAATGAAATGCAAAAGAGACATGATCAAATCAAGCAATATTAAGAACATACACTGGTATTATAATTTAACAGATGATGTATATAAAAGTTGTCTAAATGTATTTCTGTTATAGAGTTCAAACAGTGAATTAATGTCTGCAATGACT
>NW_022196913.1:84221962-84249677 GCF_008632895.1 Mastomys coucha
ATTTTAAAATAATCATGATTTTCATTTGTAGTTAGGATATTATATTCTTTAGGAACTACTGGATACATATTGAAATTATGTTTATTCTAATTGAGAGTAATAAAGGAAATATTAAATATTTATTATAATACAGGAATTTGAGAAGGTTCAAGATCTATACTCTATTCATGTGACATTATTACCTTTTATTATTGTCATTTTTCAAACCTTAATATATTTTTTGGTTTGGATTTATCTAATTAATTAAAAGATATCCATTGATTTACCCAAGGTTATGGAAGCACTATGCAAATTACTATTGAGTAGCTATTTACAGACACATCAATATACTTCAGTATGAACGTAAGTCATATGTTTAAGACTCTGGCTTTTATTTTTTCAGCTTAAAATAAACAACTAAGATAAAACTTCTATAAGTGGCTATAATATGTCACTTTATTTTTTTTAAAGATTTATTTATTATTATTACTATATGTAAGTACACTGTAGCTGTCTTCAGACACACCAGAAGAGGGTGTCAGATCTCATTACGGGTGGTTGTGAGCCACCATATGGTTGCTGGGGTTTGAACTCAGGAACTTCGCAAGAGCAGTCAGTGCTCTTTAATCACTGAGTCATCTCTCCAGCCCTGTAATATGTCACTTTATTATCAAACGCAATCACTATGGCCTAAAACCTGAGTAAAAAACTTGGTCAGAACTGATAGACAATATAACTGGAAGTCTGGCCAAAGTGCAGACTTTAGAAATGATAGTAGCAATTAGCCCAGACTTTTTCAAAGCCAAGCTTTTCTTAGTATGGATCAAGTTAGGGAAACATATGTATATATATATATATATATATATATATATATATATATATATGTATATATGTGTGTGTGTGTGTGTGTGTGTGTATGTGTGTATGTGTGTGTGTGTGTATAATAGGATGTACTAAATTTCAAGTAACAGTAACCAAATCCAATAAAATTTGAATATACTACCTTATTTTGCTTGAAACAAATTTCAGGCACAATCAGGATGAAAGACTAGGTCATTCTCTGTGTCTTAGTTTCACTTTGCTCTGCCCAGTATCAGATGGAGAAGAACCTGTGCTCTTACTATATAAAGTACCATATTTAAGCCTTATTTGGGATGGATACTGTTACAAACAGGACATCTCATTTAACATGATTAGCTATGGTTAGCACACCAACAATATTAAAACACAAGCAAAACTAACCTGTCACAAAAATGAAATTTTATTTTTCAGTAACTAATTTTAATTTTGCAATTGTGTTTAGCCAAACAGAGAAAAGTGAGAAGTCATTGTGCAAAGACAAATATGCATTCATATTCACCTTGAACAAGTTATGAGTCACTCTTTAAATGTGAGCGTAAAAAATATTATAAGTACAAACTTTGCAAGTAGGACATTGGAACAAAGTTTATAAATGAATAAATCTGAATGCAAATAATTTTATGATGTTGACTGCTGGTGAATATATATAAGTAGAAATATGTTGACAGGTTGCTTGTGGTTCAATTAGCAATACTTTTTGTTTGACTATTATCTTGAAACATTGCTTAAATTTTGCCAAATAATTTTAGAGTTCTCTAAATAATTGTTTATGAATGGTGGTCAGACATTTAATAACCTCTATAGAATTATATAAAGCCTAGCTTTTCTCATAGTTTCTCTACAGTACAGGAAATTACATAAATTTTGTTCCTAAATTAATTTTGTTACTGTTAAAGCTTTTCAAACTTGTTGTTGAAAGATTTTGAAGATAAATATGCTCTCTCTTATAATATTTCCACTTTCTTATCTGAGATTATCTCTAAGCCTTGCAGTGAGAGGTAGGATATGTGTCATTTGGGGCTCAGAATTCCTGTCTCTTATTCTCTTAACACTGACCAGTTGAGAGTCTTCATTAAATGTCTACTGTATGAATAATGTCTCAGAAGAGGGTGGAGAGATGCATTGACCCATAGATATAATAATGTCATTAGGAATCATTTTAATATCCTGAACTTGTATTCTGCTACTAGCTTTAGGTTTTCCCTTAAAGCCTACAACATATTTAGCCACAATTCTTGACCCTTCTATCATAGTCAGACACGGATTCTATGTCATGCCTAGCATTATATTTAATATAATTTTTCCTGATCATGTCCACAATACTTTCACTGAGTATGAAAGAACTCAGCAAAGGATGTTTTAAATAACAACATTTCTGTACTGATGGTTTTATTCATGGCTGTAACAAATATATACTAGGAATAAGGTGAATGAAGTTTATGTTGGTTGTGGCTTCAAAAGTCTCAGTCCATCATGTTGCAGAAGAGGATGAAAGAAAAAAGCCTTTAATAACATGATATCCAGGTCACAGAAAAGTTTACTAATGCAGGAAAAATGTAAGGCAACATATAATGTTAATAATATAACAATGTGGCCTCACACTTTCATTTCAAAATAATAACATCAAGTTATGAATATATTTTAGAGTTCATTTATTATCTTAGAACACTTATAATCTGAAATTGTATAGAAAATTTATCACAGACACAGAAAATGGGTGTTTGTAATATTTTTGTGTATATCCTTCAATCAAGTTGAGTTGACAAATAAAATTATGCATGAGAATAGTTAATTTCCTTTAATGTACTGTCTAGGTATATATATTTTTCTTGTCGTAGTTTATATTTTGATGGAATTTCATTATTAATAGCACATGCTTCCATGGTCAACTGAGAATATGATGCTGCACAAATTTTAATGACATGATCCTTTATCATTGTTTGCTGAATTAGCATGTTTGTAATGATACTTTGAGTGAACAACACTTTCAAATTTCTCAGAACAACAACAAATATGTGAAACTGCCAGAAAATAGATATTGAATGATATATTTCCTTCAATATTCATATTTAATCCAGGATAAAAAGATTTAATTTGTTTACTGCAAACCAAGTATGCTAGGAATGTGTCTGGAAGATGAGCATATAATTAGGAAAAAATGTTTCAAGCTACAGCCAAACTTATTCATCTAAAATATGTTAATATGCTTGGGATGGCAGCTAGGAATTAAGCAAAGAGAACATATAAACAGATAAAATGAATATACAATGAATGAAAGTGATGAACTTTACTGAAATGAAAGTGAATGCCTTTGTCCATGAGAAAATATAGAATGGAGACAAATGCATAGAATGATGTGTTTTCTAGATATTTTATTTTTGCTTGATAATTCCATAGATTTCATATGATTTTCTTCATTCTCCTTGGTCATCCCCAAAATATCGCATATTTCACTACCCACTCAATTTTGTATCCTGTTAATATTTTAAACACATAATCTCCAATTAGTACTGTATATACTCTGGATATATGGCCATCAATTAGAACATGGTCCACAGACTAAAGTTCATACCATTAAAGAAAAATAACCCTCACTTTCCTTCTCTTAGAAGCTATCATTGACTGCTAGATATTCAGACAGTACTTTCTGGACATCTCCATACTGAGATTTTACTGGCATGGATTTTTGTGCTGTTATGACCACTATGAGCTCATATGTACAATTGTACTATGGGTGTCCCTAAAGCACTATTTTGTTATAATTTTTAACCAATAAGATTCATGGAAAATAAGAAGTTTTTGATGTTTTATTTTATTTATTTTTAAAACTTTAGAGAGTATCTTTCAAAGAGGAGGCTTTCAGGTCAAATTTAGTTAAATTTGTGCAACTGTGGTGTTACACGTTATGTATCATCAGCAATCGAATGTTACTTTCAGTGTCTGTGAGATAAATAAGAACAATTCAACTCTAAAAATATGCTAGAGGAAAAACTGTAACCTAAGGAGGTAAGATACACATATAAAACCACAGGAAATAATCTCACAGCAGAAATATCAAGAGGAAGGAAAAGCACATACACACACACACACACACACACACACACTCCCGGGTTAGGGGAGAGAAGTAGACTTCTATATACACATAACAACTGGACTGAGCATGAACTCAGGGGTGGGGGAACCTTTTCACATAGCTTCAAATAATATAAAACATCTTGTGGTAACTCTAACAAAGAAAGTGAAATACTTCTGTCATAAAAGCATCATGATACTGAAGAAAAATATATAAATAGGTATCTCAAGATCCTCCATGCTCATGGAAAATTAGGATTAGCTTAGTAAAAAAGTGGCCATCCTACCAAAAGTAATCTACATATTCAATGCAATAGTGATCAATTCCAATATAAATTTTTAAATTCTCAACCTCATATGGAAAAACAAAAAATCCACATAGATGAAATAATCCTGAAAAATAAAAGAACAAGTAATTCCTCATCAATTTCAATTGAAGTTGTACTACAGAGGTATAAAAATAAATTTAAAAAATCCATATGGTATTACCATAAAAGAAGGCATGTAGATAAACAGAATCAAACTGAAAAGTGATACATAAATCTACACACAAATGGACATCTGATGTTTTTAATAAGGAAGCCAGAAATGCCATCTAGAAAAATATATTATCTTCAAGAAATTTGACACTTAAACTGAATGGCTACATGTAGAAGAATTCAAATTTACCTATAATTATCATTAACCACAAAATTCAAGTCCAAGTGAATCAAAGACCTCTCAAAATAAAACCAGATACACTGAACTTGATAGAAAAGAAAATGGGGAATAGCATTGACTACATTGACAGAGAACACAAAAATTGTTGGTTTTAAGATCAACAATTAATAAATTGGAGATACACTAATGCAAAGGACACTGTCAATTAGTCAAAGAGACAATCTACAAAATGTGAAATGATTTTTACTAGCTCCACTTCCTGTATAGAACTATTATCCAAAACAAATTAAAAAAAGAAGAAAATACACAGTCTAATTAAAAATGGAGAACAGATCTAAAACATAGAATGCTCAATAGCAGAATCTCAAGTGGCTGAGAAACACTTAAAGATATGTTCAACATCTTTTTTTCATCAGGAAAATACAAATTAAAGCTACATTGAGAATTCATCTTACATCTGTTAGAATGTCCAAGATCAAAAGCACAAGCTCATACTGACAAGGATGTAGAGAAAATGATCATCCCCCCATTTCTTGTGGGAGTACTAACTTCTACAACCAGTATGAAAATTAGTATGGTAATTCCTTGAGAATTTAGGAATCCATCTACCTCAAGACCCAGCTACACTACACTTTGCCTTATACCCAAAGGATGCTCCATGCCCACCTTTGGTTTCCTCATAATAGCCAGAAACTAGAAACAGCACAGATGTCCCTCAATAGAGGAAAGGATAAAGAAAACATGGTACATTTACAAAATTAAGCTACTCAGATGCTAAAAAATATTGACATCATGAAATATTCAGGCAAATAGATAGAAATAAAATCAACATCCAGAGTGAAGTAACCCAGAAACAGAAGGATAAATATGCTATGCATTCATTTTAGAGGGGATATTGGCATTTGAGTAAATGATAACCAAGCTACAATCTATAGACCCAGAAAGGCTAGATAAAGAGGATGTGTCTAGGGGGATGCATGGTTCTCTTTTGGAGAGAGGTATATGGTAGATTTTATGTGTAAATTAGGGAAAGGTTTGTATGGGAACAGTGATTAATTAGGAGAGAGATGAGAAATAGAAATAGATTAGGTGAAGAAATGGCTTAAATTGGGGGACTTGACTCATGGTGCCAAAACCTAGTGCAGGGGAAACTTTCTGGAGTCTATGAAAGTAATCCTAATGAAGACTCTCAGTAATGGGGTGTAGGGAGTCTCAATTGGAAATCTCTTGTAGCTAGATGAGGTTTCCAAGGGTAGGTCTAAGGTACAGTCAATTGAGTTGTTGATGAAGAGGATGCAATGGAAATCCCCAAACCACCCAGGCTATTGCTAAGACAACACTGACAGCCAGATCCTATTGCTAAGTGCAATACCTATACAAATCATTGAGCATGGAAAAGTCATGTCGGTGCCTACATGGAGCCCTAACCCTTATATTCTAATATCTTTACTGTGGGAAGGTGCTCTGCAGGCTACCAAAGGAGAAACATTGATACCAATCACAAGACCTTTGACCTACAATCTGTTCAGCCTGTGTAAATACTGGGGTAACAGATGCATAGAACTTGTAGGAGTAGCCAACAAATATCTGAATTAAAGTAAGACCTACTCTGTGAGAAGGAACCCTCACTGGACACTGTTTGAGTAACAAAGAACTGGAGACTAGACAGCTTACAGATGTAGCAAAATCCAAACAGTAGTGGTCTGAAAAAAAATTCAATGCAATTATCTCTAATGATATTCTGTTATAAATCAGTGCTTTATCCAATCAACAACAGAGAGGCTTTCTCAGAAAGCAGATTGGAATAGATGTAGAGACCCACTGCCAGAAGATATATGAACAGACAGCCTCAATTAGAGGATTTTCTTAAGTCCTCATAGTTCTGGGAACTCTGTGGAAGAGAAGGTAGAGAGAGTATAAGACCCACAAAAGATGGAGGACAGGATGCCAAAAGAACGAGACCCACTGAATAAGCAAACTAGTTGTTTAAGAGCTCAGCAGATACTAAAGCAACAAGCACAGGGCTTATATAGGTGTGTACCAGTCCATCTGCACATTTATCATAGCTATTAGCTTAGAATTTTTATTGGACTACTGATAGTGAGAAAGTGTGGACCTCTGACTCTTGTGCCTGTTCTGGGGACTCTTTTTCTCCTGTTTGCTTCAACATTTTATATTTTACTTTTATATATTTGGCCATTGTCCCATAGAATCCTGGTTTTTTTGGGTTTGGTTTTGTTGTTGCTTTTTTTTTTGAGGAACAGAAAGGGAGTAGAACCAGGAGTAAGGTAATGTGGGGAGGTACACGAAGGAGGAGAGGGAGGGAAAACTATAATCATGATATATTACATGAGACTTTTTTCAATAAAAGAAAAAATGTAAACAAAACAGAAAAACAAGTAAACAGAGCAACAGCACCAGCATATATTGGTTTTGGATCCTCTTATCATTCCCTGAACAACTCCAAATAAGACTTCTCACATCTGATACCTGGGTTTTTATAAGATGGTCTATGGCTCTTAGATGAAGATATCATCCCAAAAGAAATAATTTATTTGAAATAAATGTGAATTTAATAAGCATTTAAAATATTCACTGTGCCTTTTAAAAATACCTTCAGAGTTTTATCCACCTCCATTTCTCTCCCTCTTTATTGTCTTCACTGACCAGTCTGCAGTTAAAAACACTTCAACAGATGATTCCTATTTCCCCCATTATAAGACCTTTAACTGTCTAAAGATTTACCTACTATCATCTCTTTTTACTTTATTTGTTTCTGTAGTTATTCCAGGCTGCATGCACCTGTGTTTATGATTCAAAGTGTTGGCTTTAAGCTTGTTATAAATAGATACAAGTATATAAAGAATGAAAAAGTTTGCACTCCAAACAAAAATGAAGAAGTCCTCCATATTCTTGCCAAAATATGCTGTTAATTGAGTTTTTGATCTTTTCTATCCTGCAGGGTATAAGATAAAATCATGGTGTCATTTGATTTGTGTTTTCCAGATGGTTAAGGATGTTGAATAATTCTTTAATTGCTTCTCATCTATTAAAGATTGCACTGTTGTGAATTCACTGTTTAGCTCTGTACCCTATATTTAATTGGGTTATTTGGTTTGTTGGGGGTTTAACTTCTTGAATCTTTATATATTTTGGATATTACCCCTCTGTCAGACATAGTGTTGGTTAAGATGTTTTATCAATCTGTAGAATGCTGCTTTGTTCTATTGATAGTGCCCTTTGCTATAAGGAAGTTTTTCAGTTTCATGAAGTCCCATTTATCAATTTTTAATCTTAGATTCTGAGTCATTAGTGTTCTGTTCAGGAAATTGTTTCCTGTATCAAAGTGTTCAAAGCTATTTCCCACTTTCCCTCTTCTATTAGATTTAGTGGATCAAGCAGTTTCTCAGAAAACTGGAAATAATTGTACCTGAAGACCCAGCTATAACTCTCCTGGATGTATAAGCAAAAATGCTCCAACATACCAAAAAGACACATTCTCTAGTATATTCATAGTAGCTTTATTCATAGTAGACAGAAACTAGAAACTCAGATGACCCTCAACCAAAAGAATGGATACAGAAAATGTGGTTCATTTGCACAATGGAATACTATCCAGCTATTAAAACCAAGAATAAATTTTGCAGGCAAATGGATAGAACTAGAAAATATCATCCTGAGTGAGACCCAAAATTACATACATGGTATGTATTTGTGTAAAAATAAATATGATCCATAAATTACAGTATACCCATTATACAGTGAATGTATACTAAACTCCACAGTTCTGAAGAAGCAAAACAGGAAGAAAGGCCCAAGCAAGGATACTTGAATCTCACTAAGAAGGGGGAATACAATAGTCATAAGAGGCAGATTGAGTAATAAAAGTTAGTGGAAGAGGGGAGGGGAAGATAATGCGAGTTTTAGAATCAGGTATGGGAAGAGACAGGAGAGAGGGTCAGAGGGCCAGGAGGATGAATGGAAATCTGCAACTGTTGGGGCGGTGCCATCTCTAAGATATGCCAGAGATCTGGGAGCTCCCAGGAGTCTATGATGTAACGTTAGCTGGTACTCATAGATATGGATATGGAACCAATAGTGGCCACCTCCTGTAGCCTAACAGGACCTCAATTGGAAAGATGAGGACATCAACTCATCCATAAAACTTTTGACTCAAAAAATTTTCCCTGTCTACAAGAAATGCAAAGACAAAGATAAAGCAGACACTGGGGGAATGTCCAATCAATAACCAGACCAACTGAAGACCTATCATATGGGCAGACACCAATCTGTCGTACTATTAATGGTACTCTGCTATGCTTACAGACAGGAAACTAGCATAAGTGTCCTCTGAGAAGCTTCATGCATCGGTTGATGGGAACAGAGGCAGAGATCCACAGCCAAACACTGGGCATTGGATAGAGCTCAAAATGACTTACAGAATAATAGTTGGGGGAAGGATTGAGGTAAGAACTCCACAGCAGGACCAATCATTTAAACTATCCTGGACTTTTGGGAATTCTTGGAGATTAAACCACTAACCAAAGAGCATAAACAAGCTAGCCCTAGTCCCCCCTAAACTCACACACACATATGTAGTAGATATTCAGTTTAGTCTTCATGTGGCTTGCACAACAATTGGAGCATGAACTTTCCCTAAAGCTGTTTCCTGTCTGTGGCATCTGTTCCCCTAACTGCTTTGTCTGTTCTCAGTGAGAGAAGTTGTGCCTAGTCCTGTAGATTCTTGATGTACCAGGGTGAAGGGATGACCAGGGAGCAGGCTCCATCCTCTAAAAAGAGAAGGGAAGCAGGTAGGGGGAACTGTACGAGGGGGATCTTGGGTGGTGGTAGATAGCTATCAGAATATAAAGGGAATAAATGAACTAATGGAAAGTAATAACTGCACAGAGTGAAAATTTGCAAAACTACAATGTTATACATTATGTATGAGCTGCGTGTTTTTTCCATGTTTGTTTCTCAGCCAAAACTGTAATAGGGTTTTTGATAAAATTACCCTTAGAATAATTAATTTTGATGTCCATTTTGAAGCTTCCAGTTTATGAGCATAACTTAATGGTATGATACATGGTAAATGATAAGAGCACATATGGAAGAAATTATCATTGTCCTCATTTAATAAAATATATCAGTAATTTGGAAAACTCTAGAAATATCATTTTATTTTATTTTTCATTTTTATTAGATATTTTCTTTATTTACACGTAAAATGATTTCTCCTTTCCCAGTTTCTCCTCCAAAAAGAAAAATTATAGACCAAAAAAACCCAAAAAACAACAAGAAAAAATCCCTGTTGCCATTATTGACCCTGGCATTCCCCTACACTGGGGCACAGAACCTTCACAGGGCCAAGGGCCTCTCCTCCCATTGATGACTGACTAGGCCATCCTCTACAACCCACAAACCACAAGAAACTCAAGAAGAAGGAAGACCAAAATGTGGACATTTCATTCTTTCTTAAAAAGGGGGAACAAAATACCCACAGAAGGAGTTGCAGAGACTAACTATGGAGCAGAGACTGAAGGAAGGACAAGCCAGCCTGATATAGCTCTCTCTTGAGAGGCTCTGACAGTACCTGACTAATACAGAAGTAGAGACTCACAGCCATCCATTAGACTGAGTACAGGGTCCCCAATGAAGAAGTTAGAGAAAGGACCCAAGGAGCTAAAGGGTTTGCAGCACCTTAGGATGAACAATAATATGAACTAACTAGTACCCTCAGAGATCCCAGGGACTCAACCACCAATCATTTTTATTTTTAATTAAAATTTTCAGAACTTTGTATATGAATATTACATCTACGTTAATTCTAGTTGTCTCATATTCAACAAGTCTTTCTATTTAATAATTATTAATATATGTATATATAATATTGATGTGGTTATTTGTAATAACTTAGTCATAATAAAATTGTAAAAACTATTCTTTTTTTATATGAAAGTACATAACTAAAGTAGAAAAAATAAAATTGAGCGATGCTTTTAGAAGGCAATACAAGTATAAAAAAAGTGTGTGCATGAGATAGATAGTCTTCTCCAGAGAAGAGCACAGCAGTCAGTTGTTCAGTGCTAAGTGGTCAGCCATGAACATATACATATAAGTAACTTTATATAGAGTGTTTATATATAGTGTTTATATATACATATATATATATACAGTAACAATTACTGAAAAAATAAGCCGTAAACTTGAAACAAAAGTGAAAATGAGCACCTTCAGAGGCATGCTAGGGAAAGTAAATGTTGTAATTTCAAAGATAAAATAAAAAATGTTCACATGAATACCATTCAGGTGCATTATACTGTGACATAGTCTCAGAAATAGCAAGTAAATAATTATAGCATTTCTGTAGTACAAATTCAAGCATTTAAATTCCATATTTTTATATAAAGCACCATCAAGTAAACTCTAATTAATTGAAACTATAATAATGTTGGTGTTGGTTTCGGCTATATGAATGCAAATCAGGTAAGACTAGTAATAATAATAATAATAATAATGATAATAATAATAATAATAATAATAATAGTAGTAGCATTGCTATTTTACTATTTTTGTTTATATAAATAGTGTAGTTGTATGGATTGCTTAATAAGAACAGGTCCATGCATTAATTGATTTTTGAGAATTTATAAATAAAATCTAACAACGAAAAATATTTAAGATCTTATTTAAACTCTAGATAAATACCTACTAATAAAGAATCTTTAAGAAACTTTTTGTTATAGATCTATTGAATGTTGAATACTATTTAAGACATTTAAAAATAAAAATACATTTCATAAAAAAGACATAAAGCTAATTCTGAAGTGAGACATCAAAGCTAAAAATGGAGCTAAAATTTGTAATTTATTTATTTTATGTTTATGAGTACACTGTGACTCTCTTCAGACACACCAGAAGAGGGCATCAGAACTCATTACAAATGGTTGTGGCCACCATGTGGGTGGTGGAAATCGAACTCAGGACCTCTGGAAGAGCACCCAGTGCTCTTAAGCACTGAGCCATCTCTCCAGCCCCAAATTTGTACTTTATTAAAATAATGTATTATTCAGTCATTACAGGCTCTAAGCAAGTAACTGCTTTTATATATATATATATATATATATATATATATATATATGTATATACACACATATATATATCCAAGTGCTTATATTTACAACAGATGAATTTATATTGCTTTCCATATGAAAAGTTTCAACTTATGGAAATTGACTAATTATGGTCAAAAAACCAAAGGCTAATTCACACTCACAGAAATCAGTGGATATTATATCTCTTGGCATTTGGTTAAAAGCATAGTTTTAGTAATACAATTATGTTATCTTGAAAATGTACAAGAAGTACTGCAAATTGTCTTCCTTGAGTTCTTATCATTCATATAAACATAAAACATATTGCAATATAAAATAATTGAATACTCAGTAGCAACTGTACTGCATGTGTGTATATGTATTTACCAAAAATATGTTGCATACCTTACATGTATCATAAAATTCTTTTTTTAATTAATTTATTTATTTATATTTACACACCATATTTTATCCCCCCCTCCTCGTCCACCTTCCAACTGTTCCACATGCCATACCTCCTCCCTACTCTCTGGTCATGAATGTCTTCCCACCCCACCCCACCTGACCTCTAAATTCCCTGGGGCCTCCAGTCTCTTGAGGGTTAGGAGCATCATCTCTGAATGAACACAGACCCAGCAGTCCTCTACTGTTTGTGTGTTGGGGGGGCCTCATATCAACTGGTGTATGCTGTCTATTTGGTGGTCCAGAGTTTGAGAGATCTCAGGGGTCCAGATTAATTGAGATTGCTGGTCTTTGAACAGGGTTGCTCTTCTCCTCAGCTTCTTTCAGTTCTTATGCAGTTAATAATTGGATTGGAATTTCAGTACTGCATAGGACAAACATTGTACATTTCAAATTCTAGAATGATAGCTCAAATTATCCTTCTTTAATTTATTAGTAGTAATTTTAATCTGTGTCTACATGAATACTGATAGTAGTGTTAGTTTAAATAATATTAACAATGTGATGAAATCACTGCAGAGGATAATAATAATCTTAAATAATCTATTTAAGAGGATATAATTTTAATATCCTCTTAGAATAGTGTGATCAACTAGTGCATACACGTACATTATACTTTGAAAAAGCATTAGTCATGTTCTTAAAACAGGTTATTTGCCAAGTTCATTTAAGTGATACTTCCATGAAGTGAAGTTAGAATTTACCACTTGGCCTACATATTATATAGATTTACTAAAATGTTATCTCAAGCATGTAGCCCTAGAGGTCACTCAATTTAACTGTCTCATGAAGTTATAATAATTGATTATAGTAGAAGTCAAATGGGTAGCACTTGAAACTCATAGCCATAACTGAAAGCCATTAAATATATTCACAATGTCAGAGTCAATTGCTTTTGGAGGAGCTATTCCTGTTATCATGTTGATCAAAAGGTAATGGGAAGTGACAAGCAATATCATAAATGTTCTATCCCAAACAAAATATTCTTCAAACACTTAAGTGAGCATAGTGAAAGCCCGTTAACATAACCCAACAATCTTTTACAGCTCTCAGAAACACTCATGTGTTTTATAGAAACAAATCTGCCCCTAAGGATTTTTGAATCGAAGCTGATAAACTACCCAAAGAATAAAAACAAAGAAAAATTACAGAGCCTACTTTCACATACAGCATACATTTTTATGCTGGATTTTAAATATTAGTAAAAAGGTCAATGATGTGAATATAGAACCTTCCAATAGCTCATATCATTTGTGTTGAGGTATTTCTGAATTTAATATTTTTTCCTTGCAAGGAATGACTACCACCTGATTCTTGTCCCTAAACAGTACTTGCCATCCTTCATAATTGGTCTTGAATATTACTTTACTTTAGGAGATTTATCTAAGCTACTTTACTCACAAACTGTGAGTTTTATTTAAATTCTATAGAATAATGACCATGTAACTGTTGCTACGCACACAGCTTATTCATCAGAACAAAATTGAACTAATATTCCTTCTATCTCAAGGCTAACTGCCAATTCTCCAATCTGTGTAATTAGTTTTGTAAGTGACTAAATCCACTTCTTGTCTTACAAAGTGTTTTACTACAGCATTTTCAAATTTTTTTCAGATTATATTTTGATTATAATACTTTTTTCTTCTTTTTTTGTTTACTTTTATTAGATATTTTCTTTATTTACATTTCAAATGTTATTCCTTTTCCCAGTTTCCCCTCCAGAAATTCTCTATTCCACCCCTCCTCCCCTGATTCTGTGAGGGCGCTCCTCCACTGACCCACCCACTCCTGCCTCCCCGCCCTAGCATTCCCCTACATTAGGGCATTAAGCCTTTACAAGACCAAGCACCTCTCCTTCCACTGATGTCCAACAAGGCCATCTTTTGCTATATATGCAGCTGGAGCCATAGGTTCCTCCATGTTTACTCTTTGGTTGGTGGTTTAGTCCCTGGGAGCTCTGGGTTACTGGTTAAATCATATTGTTGTTCCTCCTATGAGGCTGCAAACCCCTTCAGCTCCTTCAGTCCTATCTCTAACTCCTCCATTTGGGACCCCGTGCTCAGTCTAATGGTTGGTTGCTAGCATCAGCCTCTGTATTCGTCAGGCTCAGGCAGATGCTCTCAGGAGACAGCTATATCAGGCTCCTGTCAGCAAGCACTTCTTGGCATCTGCAATAGTGCCTGGGTTTGGTGTCTGTATATGGAATGGATCCCCAGGTGAAACAGCCACTTGGATGGCTTTTCCTTCAGTCTCTGCTCCACTCTTTGTCCCCGTATTTCCTTTATATATTAGCAGTTCTGGGTTAAAAGTTTGGAGATGAGTGGGTGGCCCCACCTCTCAACCAGGGAACTCTGGGTATGGTCTCTAGAGGTTCTCCATCCCCTTTGTTAGGCATTTCAGCTAATTTCATCCCCTTTGGGTCCTGGGAGACTCTTGGTTTCCTGGCATTTGGTACTTGCTGGTTGCTACTTCTAGTTACCTATCCCCCATTGGTACACACCCCTGTACAAATTCCTGACCCTCTGTATATCATTTGCATTTCCTCCCATACCTGATCCTTCCCCCTTTTCCCCTTCCTCCTCCTCTTTTCCTCCCAAGTCCCTCACACTATCTCCCATGAGTATTTTGTCGTCCCCCCCGTCTAAGAGGACCTGTAGCATCTACATTGTGTTCTTCCTTCTTCTTGAGCTGCATATGATCTGTGAGTTGTATCATGGGTATTCCGAGATTTCTGCTTAATATCCACTTATCAGTGAGAACATACCATTTGTGTTCTTCTGTGACTGGGTTACCTCATTCAGCGTGATATATTCCAGTTACATCCATTTATCTAAGAATTTCATGAAGTCATTGTTTTCAATAGCTGAGTAGTACTTCGTTGTGTAATGAACCACATTATCCATTCCTCTGTTGAGGGACATCTAGGTTCTTTCCAGCTTCTGTCTGCTATGAAGATAGTGGAGCATGCCTTCTTCTTATATGTGGTAGCATCTTTTGGGTATATGCCCAGGAGTAGTATAGCTGGGTCATCAGGTAATACAATTTTCAATTTTCTGAGGAACCATGAGACTAGTTTCAAGAGTGATTGTACTAGCTTGCAGTCCCACCAACAATGGAGAAGTGTTCCTATTGCTCTACATCCTCGCCAGCATCTGATGTCACCTGAGTTATAGATCTTAGACATTCTCACTGCTATGAAGTGGAATCTCAGAGTTATTTTGATTTGTATTTCCATGACTAAGGATGTTGGACATTTCTTTAGTTTTGCTGCTTGGCCATTCGATATTCCTCTGTTGAGTATTCTTAGTTTAGCTCTGTACCCATTTTTAATAGGGTTATTTGATTCTTTGGAGTCTAACTTCTTAAGTTTTTTGTATATATTGGATATTAGCCCTCTACCGGATGTAGGATTTGTAAAGATCTTTTCCCAATGTGTTCATGATTATAATATTTTCTATTTTCTTTATTTTCTCTAAACTTTATCATATGCCTATCCCAACTCTCCTTCAGATTCATGGATTAATGATTCATGGCCTATTACTACACACACACACACACACACACACACACACACATACACACACACATATATATACACACACACATACATATATGAAAATAACTGGTTTTGTATATATAATGTTACATATATATATATATATATATATATATATATATATATATATATATTCTGGGCTGATAATTTATCATTAAACAACCAGTATATATGCTCTTTTCTCAGGGATACCTCTCTCACTCATAGATTTCCTCAGTTTTCAGTATTTTGTATAGGCCCTTGTGTGGCCTTGTGTAGCTTTGTGAGCTTCTTCATGTGCAGTTCATTGGTATTACCTATGCGACAAATATCAAAACTATAACCAATCAAAATCTGGAACCTTAGAGCCCAGTCACATGGATAGATCTACAAAACACTTTGAACTTAAAGCTCAGGAAATATTGCAGAAGATAGGTTTCAAAGTTTGTAAGTCAGAGGATGTTGGAGGTTGTGCATCCTGTATCATTAGAAGTTACACTCATAAGATCTCAAGAACATGACTGCCAAACCTGAAACAAAGAAAGTATACTTTCTTCAAATAAAACCTTAGAGAAATTGCTGATTTCCCTCAGTGTATTATCAAAATTTATATATATATATATATATATCCAGATCTCTTCAATGCTTCTTATTATTGGAACTTTAAACATTTTGAATTTATTTTTGCCAAGTGTTTTCCCAATATCACACCTGTATGGGCTTGCCATCTATTTCCTCTCCTTTTTATTATTATTTTTTCTTTAATTTTTTTTTACACTCCAGATTTTATTTCCCTCCTGTTACATCCTCTGACTTTTCCACATCCCATACCTTCTCTCTGTCCCCCAGTCTCCATGAGGATGTTGCCATTCCCCACCCCTCCTCACCAGACCTCTAAACTCCCTGAGACCTCCAGTCTCTTGAGGGTTAGGTGCATCTTCTCGGACTGAATGTAGACAAGGCAGTCATATGCTGTATATGTGTTGGGGACCTAGAATGTACATCAAAATGACCCTGTGCTGCTGGAGCCATTAGTCCCACCATGTGTACTTGTTGGTTGGTGGTTTAGTCCCTGGGAGCTCTGAGGATACTAGTTAAGTCATATTGTTGTTTGTCCTATGGGGCTGCAAACCCTTCAGCTCCTTGGGTCTTTTCTCTAGCTCCTTCACTGGGGACCCATGCCCCAGTGTAGGGGAATGCCAGGGCCAAGAAGTGGGAGAGGGTGGGTTGGTGAGCAGGGGGATGGGGAAGGGAACAGGGTTTTGTTTTATTTTATTTTATTTTTTCCTTTCTTTTTCTTTTTTTCAAAAGGAAATTGGGAGAGAAGATATTATTTGACATGTAAATAAAGAAAATATCTAATAAAAAATGGCCCTGTGATTCTACGTTACACCAAACAGAATGGCTAAGATCAAAGCTTCAGGTGAAACACATGTTGGAGAGGATGTAGAGAAAGAGGAAAATTCTTTGCTGGTTGGATTGCTAACTAGTACAACCACTCTGGAAATCAATATGGAGGTTCCCCAGAAAATTGGAAATAGATCTTCCTAAAGACCCAGCAATACCACTCTTGGGATTATACTCAAAAGATGCCCCACCATGCTTTGGGGCACATGTTCCACTATGTTCATAGCACTCTTATTTGTGATAGCCAGAAGCTAGAAATAACCTAGATGTCCCACGACAGAAGAATGGATACAGAAAAGGTGGTTTATTTACACAATGGAATACTATTCAGCTGTTAGGAATAAGGACATCCTGAGTTTTGCAGGCAAATGTATTGAACTAGAAAATATCACCCTGAGTAACTCAGACCCAAAAGGCATACATGGTATACACCCATTAATAAATGGATATTAGCCAAAACAAGTACAGAATACTCAAGATATAGTCCACAGAACTCAAAAAGGTCAACATGCTGAAGGGCTCAAGTGAGGATGACTCAGTCCCACTTGGGAGGGAGAAGAAAGCAATCACAAGTGGGGAGGGAAGAAGGCATCTGGGAGGGAAAGGGGACCGGGTGGAGGGAGAGGAACATGTTCTGGTATTGTGTGTGGGGAAAAGACTGAAGCCCTGAAGGCTAGCAGAAAGAATGGAAAAAGGCAACCTTGGGAGGTAGGGTGTTGGGAGACCCTTCAGAATGTACCAGAGACCTGCAAGTCAGTCAAGAGACTCTCAGGACTCAAAGGGAGGGACCTTAAATGTAATACCCTACAATGGGCAGAGGGAACTTGTAGAGCCCACCTCCAGCAGACAGTCAGGACATCAAGTGAGGGACAGGGTTGCCATTACACAGTCAAAACTCGGTTCCATAATTGATACTTTCTGAAAGAACTGCAGGGATGGAATTGGAGAGGATCCTGAGGAAAATAACGTCCATCGACAGGCACAAAGTGGGATCCAGCACTAGGGAAGGCCCCAAAGCTTGACATTATTACCGAGGTTGTGGAGTACTCACTAAAAGGGACCTATCATGATTGCCCTCTGAAAGACCCAATAAGTAGCTAAAAAAGTCAGGTGCAGATATTTTCACCCAATCAATGAACAGAAGTTGATAACCCCTGTTGTTGAATTAGGGAAAAGCTGAAAGAAGCTGAGGAGGAGGGCAACTCTGTAGGAGGACCAGCAGTCTCAATTAACCTGGGTCCCCTAGAACTCTCAGACAGTGGATCACCAACAAGGTAGTATACAAAAGCTGATATAAGATCCTCAACTTCCTCTCTTACAGTGCTGTCTAAAACTGGCTTTCAGTCCTTCATATTTTGTTAATATTACTATTCCAGGAGCAAATGTAATGAGATGATACCATAAGTAACTAAAAAATCAAAATTCAGAATATTAAACATTGTGTTTCTGTGAGTGTGTGTGTGTGTTTATCTGTGTGTGGTGTGATGATCATCAATGCTTTCTTTATCTTCTTACTACATTATCATAGAAAACATCTAACAACAATTCTTCAATACTTCCCAACATACTGTATACACTAGTTTCATTTAAAAAAAATTTAGAATCTCTAACTCCTTAATTTCCTTTTAAAACAATCTAGTCACTCATATCTTTAAAAGTAATCTATAAGTTACTTTGAAGATTTACTCTCAAACTACATATCTGGTATAAAACCCACACTTATATCTATTACTGATTCTTTACTTGAATGTTCCATAAATTTTTAAAATCGAAACAGCCAATCTGTATACCCATTCCCTAGATAAGTTCAATGACCTCCTAAAATTTTGATAACTTTATGCTTCCAATTAATCAGTCCAATAATGTGGGAATACTTTTACTCATCTTTAGTCTCATGAAGCTATCAGGAACCTCTCAAATTTTCTCAATAATTCTATTGATACATTTTTTGAACTACTGTATTATCTAGTTATGGTAGTATGTCATGGTTAGTGTTAATCTCCTACTTCAGAGAAATCAGAATTAGGAGAAATATAGGCTCCTCTGTATTTTTCTCTAGGATTATATTTATTACATTAACTAATATGGGAATATTAATTAATATTAATGTTAATATCCACACTGTGGATGGCATCCTTAGACCAAGGATTCTATAGGAATGAAAGAAGGAAGATGAATACTAATATGCATGCATTTTGTGCTCTTTGTTAACTTGTGTAGGTAATATGACCAACAGCTTGAAGTTCCTATCACTATAATTTCTGCCCTCTAAGTTAAAATAAATTGTTTATTCTTAAGGTATTTTTGTTACAGTATTTTTATCATATCAAGAGCGCAATATTAGAAGGTACAGTAGTTTACTAATATGTTTTTAAAACATATTTTTAAAATTCTTTTGTGAATTTCATACACACATACAATGTATTTTGATCAAATTTATCCCCTTCCCTTCCCTGATTTACCTCTCACCCTGTATCCTTCTTTCAACTTTATGCATTTTTCTTGTTGTTCTAAATTATCCACCAATTCCAATTAGCATGGCCCAAGAATTCCTTGATACAAGTCTATCTACTGGGGCACAGTTAAGATACCATAGAGTGATTATAGATGGCATAAATTCAATGACTTATTTATGAATATTTGAACTTGGAATATAACAAATAACCAAATTAATATATACCAGGAACGAAACCAATAAATGGCTCCTATAAACACAGATGCATTGCATTTCTTGTTATTATCCAAGCTGTAATTCACTATTATATGCTTTCTTATATATGATCTACCCTTTATTCTTCCTAAAATTGACTGAAATTTAGGTAAACTGTTGAAATGTAAATGTATATTTTGTTCACCTGATATAGATTTGATATTGTCAACTTGGAGGCTTATTGCTGAATATGCTCACACTTCCTAGTTCTTTCTAAACTCTGCCTAGCTGGTTTCACTCAGCTATTCTGTCTCGAATTCCTCTCCAAGCTAACCTACTTATACTGGCTTCTCTCAGCTTCTCACTGAATTGCTCTTTTGTCCTCAAACTAACTTTAGCCATTAGTTTTAATCTCCTGGCTCTTTCTGATTCTCTGACTTTAACTATTTCTGCTGACATGCACTGAATTCTAGAAGAAACTCAACTGAACTCAACCTCACTGCACAAACCACACTGAATGAACTGATAAAACTTTCTGCTTTCTCTCCCTGTACTGCCCACTTAAGTTGACTTCTTTTTCCTTTTTTTTCCCCTCTGAGAGTGCGCATATCCTATCTCTGACTCATTCTGTCAAATCTTTCTCTGATTTGTCACTTTGTCTGCCCCACAAATTGAGGTCACTTTCAATCATAGCTGCTTCCCTCTACAAACTAACTTTATCTTCAGTGTTAGGAATTAGAAGTGAGTACAAAGGGCATGATTGTATTCCAGTCAAACGGATTAAAGCTCTTGACAGATCACTGACATAGAAGATATTTGGGTGTGTTCCCTTGTCAAAGCACCTGTGTCATGAATTAAAACTCCTTTAAATTGAGTTTCTACTCTATATTTTTATCCTTAAGGAAATTAAATTTTATAAATTTGTAATCATATTTATACTTCATATTATTTCATGAATTTTAAAAGACCAGATAAATCAGGTATTTAAGTGTCACTCAGAAAAATAGATGGAATTAAAAAAATCTTATATGAGCACAGATTATTTTTCATTATGATTTAAATGTGATTATGTACAATACTACATTTAATGTCAATTATATATATCCTATTTTAATTTCCAAATTTTTGAAATAAAATGAAATAAAACTAATTTGTAGAACAAAATATAAACATCTAATTTTGTAATAACAATAATTTAACAAATCTGTTCTATATGTGGGGAGAATATAAGATTAATATTTTAACCACTTCTTATCTGAGTCTTGAAGCTTGTGATAATTACTTGACCCTATATAAACACTAAATGAAGTACTCAATACTCTTGTTCCTTAAATTTCAAGCATTAGTATATAATATATTAAATATTTAGTTTAAAGGTTACCTTAGTTATACTTATTTTTTTTCTATGAAACATCATGTCCAAAAGCAACATGGGAAAGACAGAGTTTATTTGGCCTAGGTTACCACATCACTGTTCATCACTGAAGGAAGTCAGGACAGGAACTTACTAGGGCAGGAACCTGAAAGCAGGAACTGATGCAGAGCCCAGTGAAGAGTGTTGCTTACTCGATTGCTATTTATGGCTTTCTCAGTCTCCTCATTATAGAACCTAGGACTACCAGCCCATCTGAGGCACCACCAACATATACTGGACCCTCGCACATTAATCAGTAATTAATCATTTTTTAGGTGTGTTGTTGTCAGGGCTTGCTATGGTAAGAGAACTGAGTTCTGATGATTCCTCTCTTGCTTGTAATCTTGCACTTGCCTTTTGCCAGCTGGATATCCCTGGTGTTTGTTGGTCTGGATGACTGTCTGGGGTCTGCCTCTTTTGTCCCTGGGTTGATTAAGGTCTCCTGGTAGGCCTGAAGCCTTGACTGCAGCAGACCACTTGTGAGTCCTTCCAACTAGGGACTGTTCTCGGGGACAGAGAAGCTGCTGATCTGTTTCTCAATAGAAGCTGCAATAGATCTCCTGGGAGTGCTTCAGACTGTTGGGTTTTCAGTGGAGCAGTCAAGATGTTGTCCAACTGCTCTTAGTGCAGCTGATCCTCAACTGCTCTGAGTTCAATGGGTCCTTTAAGATGGTTCAGGATATGGTGTCTTCATTGGAGCAAACCAGCTAAGAGTCTGCTCCAGGAGAAAGGATGGGGTGGAAGGGAAGATGATTTTTCATTTTCCTGCAAATTTCATTATCTTTCTCTCTGTCTCTCTGAACTAATGAAATGGGGTATAGACTAAACTGAGAATTCACAACTGGGGAATCTCGAATGGATGAGAAGCACCTAAAGATATGTTCAAAGTCCTTAGTGATCTGAGAGATGCAAATCAAAACGACCCTGAGATTCCACCTTACGTTAATCAGAATGGCTAAGATCACAACCTCAGGTTACAGCACATGTTGGTAAGGTTGTGGAGAAAGGAACCCTTCCCCATTGCTGGTGGGATTGCAAACTGGTACAACCACTCTTGAAATCAATCTGGAGGTTCCTCAGAAATTTGGAATAGATCTACCTGAAGACTCAACTATACCACTCTTGAGAATATACCCAAAAGATGCTCTACCATACCACTGGGACACGTGTTCCACTATGTTCATAGTAGCCTTATTTGTGATAGCCAGAGGTGGGTGACAACCCAGATGTCCTGCGACAGATGAATGGATACAGAAAATGTGGTTCATTTACACAATGGAATACTAGTCAGCTATTAAGAAGTAGGACATCCTAAGTTTTCCAGGCAAATGTATAGAACTAGAAAATATCCTGAATGAGGTAACTTAGACCCAAAAGTACATCCTTGCTTTGTGCAAGGAGATAAGAAAAGATAATTTGCATTCTTATACATACTGACCACCACTTGAGCCAGCCCCATTTGTTTAATATGCTGTCTTTTTCCACTGGATGATTTTGTCTTCTTTGTCAAAGATATTGTGACTATAGGTGTGTAGGTTTAATTCTGAGTCTTCAATTCTATTTTGTTGATCTCTCTGTCTGTTTCTGTACCAATGTTGATGTTATTTCCCACCATTACTTCATTAATTTAAAAATTAAGCCATTTTACATTTTCCCATATATACTACCATGTCATCTATACATGTGATTTTTGTTCTTTTCAAATTTCATAATATTTTCCTCTCATTAGTTACTCAAAACTAACATTGATAACTTTATTATTCATTTTAATTCATGGGGCTTATTCCTTTCTGTCATATTCTTTCATGATTCACTGATAGCATTGTTATTTTTTGCTCTAAAAGAATTTCTACTCTTATATTTTAAATTTATAAGTTGCCATAATATTGCCTATGTCAACTAATATTTGATCATGCTTCAGCTGTTTTTCTGTATGTTATCTCAACTACCTTAGCATGTCTTAGCCACTACAGTTGAATTTTTAAATAAATCAACATTAAAAGAATTAACATTCAATATGTTATTCCCTTTACTGCCAAAATCATCTGTCTATAAATATTCTATCTCTGAATATCCAATAAAGTGCTTTAATTCCAAATTCTTTCTTACTATTTACTAAAAATGAATATATACATTTTCTTATATTGTATAAAATGGAACATTTTCATCAATTTGCTCATTTTTATAGAAGTTGGCTGGTGATACCCCTTTCTCATATGGTTTATGTTTCTCATCACACATGATTTTTTTATCTATAGCCCTTTCCTTTGCTCAGGTTTTTCTCAATTTTTAGTGTAGCTTCCTACTTTTAGTTCTTTAAATGAAATCTCAACAGGCGAATATGTGACACATCCCCAAATTGCCTATTTATACAAATTAATTTTTTTTAATACACAAGACACATAAGGTTGTGAAGCCATCACACTTTACAGTATAAAAATCTTTTACATATGCAGCCGGAGTCATGAGTTCTACTATGTGTTGCATTTCTGAAATGTCCTGCAACATACAGGGAATGCTGCAGAAGAGGAAGCAGAAAAACCTGGAATTTAGGGAGGAATGCAACGAGACTCTGTCTTCTGGGTATATCATGTGTCTTGCAATGATCTCTTTGACCATGGTCTTCTTTAAAAACATGCTTTACAGTTTGGTATTTTCTACTTTTAATTCTTGAGCACTGTCTTTTAAGATTTTCCTTTGACATTTTCATTAATTTTCCTGACTCACGGTCAGTTATTTATGACTTTCAGTCCCACATACCTAATTTTCCCAGTAGCCACAATAATAAATGTATATATTAAAAAGGAAATAAGATTATAAACATAGTTTTTATCTTATATATTAATTATTTTGAACTGTTATTGCCTTGTTATAATATAATAGGAGCCAATAAAAGAAAAATGAATTCTGTGACACTATTACACTCATCTTAGGAAAACAGGAGTAGATTCTGTGAGAGTTGTTGATTTAGAACAACTGGCACTATGAGATTTTTGAGTTAAAAGTGTAGGAAAGGGGCTAAAAAGAAAAAAAAGCATATGAATAAGATATTACACACAATTTGCACAGATTAGTTTTTTTGACCTTTCAACTGTTCACCTTAATTCTTACTGATTGCCCCCATTTTACAGTACTTGACTCAGGGCTGGTGAGATGGCTTAATAGGTAAGAGCACTGACTGTTCTTCCGAAGGTCCTGAGTTCAAATCCCAATAACCACATGGTGGCTCACAACCATCTATAATGAGATCTGACGTCCTCTTCTGGTGTATCTGAACACAGCTACAGTGTACTTACATATAACAATAAATAAATCTTTAAAAAATTTTAAAAAAATAAAGTACTTGATTCAAATTCATAAAATAATTATTGTTTTCATTTTAAGTCAAATAATTGATTAGTGATGTTCAATTCTGATATTCAATAACCTTAACTGATGTCAGAATGTGTACTGCTCATTCAAACACAAAATGTGCTTTTGTTTTCTTGGGGTAAATATAGGGACAGCACATAATCTGTTTTAGAATGCACATTAAATACACATCCATATGGATGCATATAAATAACAATTCAATTTCTAAAGTATGCAGTCCTCACTTTACATGTGATATATGATACT
The DNA here is from genome assembly GCF_008632895.1 of Mastomys coucha. Lineage (NCBI taxonomy): Eukaryota > Metazoa > Chordata > Mammalia > Rodentia > Muridae > Mastomys > Mastomys coucha. The sequence goes on from NW_022196913.1 coordinate 84,246,715, forward strand.
TAGCCTCTCTCTAATTGTTTGAGTTGAACAGTTATATTTTCTTTAATCTCCATGGAAACATTGGCAATATAATTCAGGACTTAGGGTTTTTTTTTTTTCCCAAGTTAGCTTAGCAATATTTACATTCACTTCAGGTAGACTGAAAATATTGTCTGCTGGAGCAAGTATTTGTATATAAATTATTTTTAGTTGTCCATAATGCATAAGGAAATATTTTTTATTTGTTTGGTTTTTCAAAATACCTTTGTGTAGCCTTGGCTGTCATAGAACTAACTCTGTAGATTCCACTGTCCTCAGCTCACAAAGATCTGCCTGTGCTTGATTTCTGAATGCTGGATTACACTAATACATATCTTCAAGTTAAGAGCTATGTTCTAAGAAGTCATATAATTTTACTTGTTTATTGTTTTAGTTTGAAACAATGTTTTAAGTAGAGCATATAAATTGTCATGGGAAACACCAACTAGTTTATAGTATTAGAACTGGGAAAATTGAGGTATTTTAAGAAATTATGCTGTGAAACCAATTTATAATAGAGTGACATATTTATATTTGAGGTCTAATGCTGTGTTCTCTATATAACTTATTTTGTAATTTCAGGGAAACTCAACATTAATTTGCATTTTTGCGTAAAAATCAGTATAAGCTCAGTGCATTCCGGCATATGTATGGTGATTGGCAAGCTATTTCTCTTGAACTCCTAGACTCTGATACACACAAGCTGTCAGTCCATGCATAAACTGAATAGCTTAGGGTATGCTTCACAACTGTATGTAAACTTACAGAAGAGAAGCTAGAGAGTACTATAACATCTGCCTGGATTTTCTATAAAACCACTTACTCCAAAGCCTCTGGATCATATAATTTAATATCTGTATTTCACTCCTTCAAAAATTTCTGAGATATTGTTTTTTAAAGCAAGATTCAATGGAACTACTTGAATTTGATTTCTTCCTGTAGGAAATGAGATATAACACCTAACCATGTTATCACAATCTCTAGAAATACTATGAGAAAACAGTTCACAGGTTTTTCTAAGGCCTGAATATTTTAAAAATAATCTTAAAACTTAAACTATATGTCTCAGGTCAAATATCATCATAAGTAACAAAAATCATTTAGAAATTAATTTAGCCTTTGTTTTAAATTTTACTTTAAACTTTGTTAAACACTTGAGATATCATACTTTTTGAGGATTTTTATATAAAAAAAGTTTCTATTGCTTTGGAAAGTTAAATTGAACTTAAATTCCCAGAGTTCAGATCTTTTCTATGTAGTATTAGTAACAGTCCAGTAATAGTACTTCAAAGCTGTAACAGGAAAGAGTTATTTTATGGGGACTGCTCAGTTTATATGCCTGCTAAATGTTCTTGAGTAAAACCAGCTAGAAAAGAATGAACGAGAAAAATAACATGCTTTTTCTCTGTAGAAACACAAATATTAGAAAGGATAATGATGCTGTATGTCAAAATATAAGACACATGTACTATAAATGTATCATATAAGTTTTGATATCAAAATTTAGGTGAACCTCCTATCACACTCGAAACTCATTTTACTTTTTTCATTTGAAACCTCCACATGCAGTTATAGTTTTATTATAGACATATTTTGAATGATTCCGATATGCAAAATCTTGTTTTGCAGATATAATTTTAATTTAAAATGATAATCTAAAACAGCTTTTCACATTGTTTGTGTACTCTAAATTTACATGTGTGGCTTGGTACAAATCAGCAAACACCCATCACATTGAGAAAAGAACACTTTGAACTTTAAATATCTCCAGAGAAGTAGAAAATTCAGGGTAAGGCATTATTTAAATGGCATAGAAATACTAGTGCACAATATCTTCATAGAAGTAGAAACTCAGGGTAAATGCATTTTTAAAATAACACAGAAATACTAGTACACAATTATAGCTATTGTTACAATGTCCCCACAGGTCTTACTTACTCTTCTATTTCTGTGAAAAAAATATGATCAAGACAGCTTGTTAAAGCATTAATCTGGGGACTTGCTTATAATTTCTGAGGGTTAGTTCATGACCATGATGGCAGGAAATATGGTGGTAGGCATAGAGCTTGCATTTTGTCCTATAGGCAGGAGGCAGATAAAATTGAGACTAGGCATGGTGTGAGGTTTTGAAACCAAAAAGCTTATGTTCAACTCACGTTCTCTAAGAAGAACACACATCCTAATTCTACAAACTGGGAACTCGATGTTGAAATATAAGAGACTATGGGGAGGCATTTCCAAGGAATCTACAATATCCTTTTATTATATCAATGTATGTTAAAATGTATGATTGTTTACATGACTGAAACCATATCGTTTTGAGTCTCTATGTATAAAGAGTAAATTACTAAGCTCATAAATAAAATTGCCTAATGGAAAGTAAGTTATGCAACTATAAAAAAGTCAATTTAATATAAAACTAACGTTTTAGTTTGCAAGGTTACAATGAATTTGTTTATATCTATGTGAATACATTTAGTAAGGGAGAAATATGTTATTTTCACAAGAGTAAACATTATTCAAAATATAAATTTTGATATTTTTCTAAATATACTCAGATATGATCTATGTTTTTTTTTTCATTTTCATTGCCATTTTTTCAAATGAAGAGGATAGCTTTCTTCAAACTTTTTGAAGAATCTTAGTCAACATATTCAATAGTGATTATCACCATAACACCTCGACAAATAGTTCTCTGTTGAGATTCCTGAGATTGAAGTTGTGACCATCAGAGTCACTGGCAGCATTTAAGATGAAAGTCAAAAGTTTCATAAATTTTAAAAACATGACTCCAAACTTGACCCTATCCAATTACTTTTCTGCATTGAATGTGATTGAAATTCTGAGTCATGTCTAGATTGCTCAGTGTAGGTAAGATTTTTTTTATTTAATTTTAGATATTTTCTTTATTTACATGCGAATTTCTCCATTCCCAGTTTCCCCTC
>NW_022196913.1:84251358-84270399 GCF_008632895.1 Mastomys coucha
TTCCTATACACAAAGGATAAACAGGCAGAGAAAGAAATTAGGGAAACAACCCCCTTCACAATAGTTACTTTTCATATTTTCATCAGTAATAATCCACACACACATACAGACACAGACACATAAAGAGAAAGAGAGAGATAAATAGATAGATAGAGAGAGAGTGAGAGTGAGAGAGAGAGAGAGAGAGATATTACAATGTCTTTATTAGGGTTTTTATTGCTGTGACAAAACATTATGTAGAAATGCTAGTAGGGGAAGTATTTGTTTATTTGGCTTAGACTTCCAAATCATAGTCCATCATTGAAGGAAGTCCAGACAGGAGCTCAAGAAGAAATGGAACCTGGAGGCAGGAGCTGATGCAAAGACCATGGATGGGTGTTGTTAACTGGCTTGCTCAGCCTGTTTCCTTGTAGAACTAAGGATCACCAACTCAGGCATGACACCACTGAAAGTGGGTTGGGGCCTGCCACCCATCAATCACAAAGAAAACATTTTACAGCTGGATTTTTTTTTTAATCCTCTGGCTCTTGGAATCTTCTTAACTTCTGTCCTGCAGTGTTCCCTACGCTTTGTATGTATGTTGATGTATCAATTGGGTCTGACCGTTAAACAGCCAGGTTTTCTATACATTTTGAAAAGTTGTGACTTTCTGTAATGCTCGCTGTTTACAAAAAAAAAAAAAAAGGTTTTGTTGAGACAAGCTACATTTATGTATAGCTATAAGGATAATTATTTAGAATGCAGTTAAGAATGATTGTGGTCTAGTAAAGTGGCAATATTAGGTTCTCCTCTATGGTCCATGATTTCCAACCAAGGTTAGTTGGTTAAGTTTATTGTACCAGATATAAATTCCTTCCTTCTGAGTGGGTCTTGTGTTCAATTAGATAACTGTTGGTTACTCCTAGAATTTAAGTGCCAGTTTTTTAATCTTTCAGAATACCTTGCCACTAAAAGTGAATAGGGCCATTGATTGCTTCCTTTCCTTGGCAAATTGCACAGTACTTTCTAGGAAGTACTGTGGAAGCTAGACCACAAGATGGAGGTTTTCAGGTTAGGGTTGGAAATCTGTTCATGTGGCTATATTCTTTTAATTTGGTTGGAAAATTACTTTTTTGCTTTTTCTAGTATGTAGTTTCCTTCCTTGTGTTGAAGTTTTCCATTTATTATCCTTTGAAGGGCTGGATTTGTGGAAACATATTGTGTAAATTTGGTTTTGTCATGGAATACTTTGGTTTCTCCATCTATGGTAATTGAGAGTTTTGTTGGGTATAGTAGTCTGGGATGGCATTTGTGTTCTTGTAGGGTCGTATGACATCTTTCCAGGATCTTTTGGTTTTCATAGTCTCTGGTGATAAGTCTGGTATAATTCTGATAGGTCTGCCTTTATATGTTATTTGACCTTTTTCCCTCACTGCTTTTAATATTCTTTCTTTGCTTTGTGCATTTTTGTGTTTTGACTATTATGTGGTAAGAGGAATTTCTTTTTTGGTCCAGTCTATTTGGAGTTGTATAGGCTTCTTTTATGTTCATGGGCATCTCTTTCTTTAGGTTAGAAAAGCTTTCTCCTATAATTTTGTTGAAGATATGTATTGGCCCTTGAAGTTAGAGGTCTTCACTTTCTTTTATACCTATTATCCTTAGATTTGGTCTTCTAATTGTGTCCTGGATTTCCTGTATGTTTTGGCTTAGGAACTTTTTGCATTTTTTTTTTTTACTGTTGTTTCAATGTTTTCTATGATATTTTCTACACCTGAGATTCTCTCTTCTATCTCTTGTATTCTGTTGGTGATGCTTGCATCTATGTTTCCTGACTTCTTTCCTAAGATTTTTAACTCCAGAGTTGTCTCTCTTTATGATTTCTTAATTGTTTCTATTTCCATTTTTAGGTCCTGGAAGGTTTTCTTCAGATCCTTCACCTGTTTGATTGTGTTTTCTTGTAATTTTTTAAGGGATTTTTGTGTTTCCTCTTTAAGGGTTAGAGCTGCATCTCATGGAGACATTTTCTCAACTTAAATTCCCTCCTTTCAAGTTGTATCAAGTTGACATAAGACATATTTAAGTCAGCAAAAATATTGAGTCACTATCTTGGAAAGCCCAATATTGCAGGAACCACATTTTCACAGTTGGCACAGTTATATTAGAGAATTGTGACAAGAGAGCAGCAGTGATTAGTCTTCATTAGTAAAGTGCCACTTCCATAAGTATGGGGTAGATTCTGAAATTGTCCTTAGAAAGGTACCTCATTCCTTTCTTCAGTGATTCCAGCTGTCTACAGCTGTGAAAAAAATGAAACTCTGATAGATAAAAGTTCTAAATTTTATATAACTAAGTTCACTAAGTTTGAAATAAAATGAAACACTATTTTCTCTTTCACTTAAGGAGAATATAAGTAGGTTAGTAGGTCCCATAATCCCTTCCTGATTTCTAAGGTGTTCAGCTTTATCATAGAATAAAAGCACTAATTTTGTAGGCTGTATAAAATTACATTTTTGTACTGTTATTTTTTTCCTAACATTTTATCTTGTCTTGTCTTGGAATGTTTCTCAGGAAATTCCCTCTCTTTTTCTCTCTTTTTCTCTCTCTTTTTCTCTCTCTCTGTGTCTCTCTCTGTGTGTCTCTCTCTGTCTCTCTCTCTCTCTCTTTGTCTCTGTCACTCATATTTTATCTTTCATATTTTTGTGTACATATGCATATTCTTAGCTCTCATACACTTTTATTTCTTAAACACCAATGCATACAGGTGCAAACAGATACACACACACACACACACAAACACACACGCACATACACACACACACACACACACACACACACACTTGCCATGGACATCTGTTTTAAAATTAATGCTATGAAATTAATATCAAATAAAAAAGGTTTAGCAATTGATCTAATTTAAATGCACTATCTAATATTAAAAATGTCAAAGACATATCATCATAAAATGCTATAACTACAACATAAAAGGTATTGCAAGTTACAAGGAAATGATTTAAAATTATACTATAGATCCATAATAATACTAGTATGGATGCATGGCTCAATGGTTTAGAACACATAGATGCTAATAAAAATTATCTGGAAGAAGTTATAGACAAATAATTTTAAAAAGGAATATAGAACTGTATTTACACAAGTAAAATATAACATGAATATAATCTTTTATTAATAACAATTATATGAACTATCTATTACCCTCAGAGCTCCCAGGTACTACACCACCAACCACAGAATACACATGGTGGGATTCATGGCTCCAGCTGCATATGTAGCAGAGGATGGCCTAGTTGGTCATCAATGGGAGGAGAAGCCCTTGGTCCTGAGAAGGATCTATGCCCCAGTGTTGGGGAATGCCAGGGCCAGGAAGCAAGAGAGTATGGGTTAGTGAGCAGGGGTAGGAAAAGGTAACAGCATTTTGTTTTGTTTTGTTTTGTTTGCTTTTTTTCCCAGAGGGGAAACCGGGAAAGGAGATATCATTTGAAATGTAAATAAAGAAAATGTCTAACAAAAATAAAAAAAAATAATAATTATTTATTATTATATTTGCATTCTAACTGTTGCTTCCTATCAGTTCCCCACTCCACAGTTCCTCAGCCCATTCCTCCTCTCTCTTACCTCCAATAGCATGCTCCACTCCAACAGGCCTCCCTCTTCTCTGTGGCTTCATGTCTCTTGATGATTAAGTTCATCTTCTTTCACTGTGGCTATACCAGGTAGTCCTCTGCTATATTTGGGCCTGTTCTTGCATACTCCTGGTTGGTGGCTCTGTCTCTGGGAGCTCCCTGGGATATGGGTTTGTTCAGACAGCTGGTTTTCCTATGGGGTCTCCCTCCCCATCAGCTTCAATACTTCCCTAATTTAACCATAGGAATCACCATATTCAATTTCAATCCAAAGGTTGGGTATAAGTATCTGTTTCTGTCTCAGTCAGTTGCTGGTAGGGACTCTTAGAGGACTGCCATGCCAGGTTCCCATCTGTAACCGTAACATAGCTTCAGTAACAGTGACAGGTCTTGGTTCCCCTCCCTCTGCCCCCATGAGATGGATCTCAAGTTGGGCTTGTCACAGGACTGCCTTTGCTTCAGTTGCATCTCCATTTTTGTTCCTGCAGTTCCTTTAGACAAGAACAGTTCTGGATCAGAAACTTTGAATGTGGGTTAGGAGCCCTGTCCCTCCACTTGAGGCACTGTCTATCTACAGGAGATAAACTCTGTGAGTTCCCTCTCTTCAGTGTTGGCCAATTTGGTTACCTCACTGAGTCCTTAGAGTCTCTCACCTTCTGATTCTCTGGCACTTTTTAAAGAGAACTCCACACCTCCCACCCAACCCCAATGCTGCTTATCTACAATTGTTCTCTTGGCCCTCTGGACTTCCTGTCCCTCTGGCCCCATACCTGATCCTGTACCCCTTTACCCCTCCTCCACTCTCGCATCCAGATCCCTCCCTCCCCCTGCATCCCTTGATTATTTCCTTCTCCTTTCTAAATGTGATTGAAGCATCCTCACTTGGGCCCCTCTACTTGTTACACTTCTCATGGTCTGTGGGTTGTTTCCTAGGTTTTCTTTACATTTTTGGCTAATATCTACTTAAAAGTGAGAATGTACCATCCATATCTTTTTGGGTCTGAGTTTCCTCACTCAGGATGATATATTCTAGTTCTATGCATCTGTTTGCAAGTTTGACAATATCCTTGATCTTAATAGCTAAATAGTATAATAGTAATTGTATAAATGAACCATATTTTCTGTACCCATTCATTCTTCCATTGAGGGACATCTGGGTTGTTTCTAGCTTGTAGCTATTATGAAGAAGGCTGCTATGAACATAAGTGGAGCATGTATCCTTGTGGTATGGTGTAGCATCTTTGAGGTGTATGCCCAGGGGTGGTAGAACTGGGTCTTCAGGTAGAAATATTTCCAGTTTTCTGAGGAACTGCCAGATTGATTTCCAGAGAGGTTGTACCAGTTTGTAATCCCAACAGCATTGGAGGAGTGTTCCTCTTTCTCCCCATCCTCAACAGCATGTGCTGTCACTTGTGTTTTGATCTAAGCCATTCTGATTGTTGTGAGGTGAAATCTCAGGTTTATTTTGATTTGCATTTCTCTGGTGACTAAGGACTTTGAACATTTCTTTAAGTGCTTCTCAGGCATTCAAGATTCCTCTGCTGTGAATTCTCTATGTAGCTCTTCACGCTCATTTTAAACTGGGATATTTTACTTTTTGACTTCTAGAGGTTAAGTTCCAGAGTTCTTTATATATATTGGATATTAGCCTCTGTCAGATATAGGGTTAGTAAAGATTTTTTTTTCCAATCTACAGTTTGCTGATTTGTCCTACTGATGGTGTCTTTTTCCTTATAGAATCTTTTTTAGCTTCAGAGGTCCCATTTATTGATTGTCGATCTTAGAGTCTAAGCCATTGGTATTTTGTTCAGGAAATTTTCCCCTGTTCCAATGACTTTGAGGCACTTTCTCACTTTCTCTTCTATTAGATTCAATGTATCTGGGTTTATGTTGACGTCCTTGATCCACTTGGATTTGAACTTTGTTCAGAGTGATAAATATGGATCTGTTTTCATTCTCCTACATATAGACATCCAGTTAGACACTATCATGCATCCTATCAGATCACCACGGACTAAGGCTGGTCCTCAATAGCAACATAAACAATAGAAAGCCCACATATACGTGGAAGCTGAATAATACTCTACTCAGTGATAACTCGGTCAAGGAAGAAATAAAGAAAGAAATTAAAGATTTTTTAGAGCTTAATGAAAATGAAGCAACAACATGCCCAATCTTATGGGACACAAAGAAATCAGACCTAAGAGGAAAATTCATAGCTCTGAGTACCTTCAAAAAGAAAAACTGTAGAGAGCATACACCAGCAGTTTCACAGGACATCTGAAATCTCTAGAACAAAAAGAAGCAGAAATACCCAAGTGTGGTGGACAGCAGGAAATAAGCAAACTCAGGGCTGAAATCAACCAAGTGGAAAGAAAAAAAACTATACAAACAATCAACCAAACCAGGAGCTTGTTCTTTGACAAAAATCAACAAAATAGATAGCCAGACTAACTAGAAGGCACAGAAGAAGTATCCTAATTAACAAAATCAGAAATCAAAAGAAAGACATAATAACAGAAATGGAGGAAATCCAAAAAAATCATCAGATCCTAATACAAAAGCCTGTACTCCACAGAACTGGAAAACCTGGGTAAAAGGGGACAATTTTCTAGACAGATACTAAGTACCAAAGTTAAATCAAAATAGTATAAATGATTAAAAAAATCCCATATCACCTAAAGAAATAGAGTCATTAATAATCTCCCAACCATAAAAATCCCAGAACTAGATAGGTTTAGTGCAGATTTCTATCAGACCTTCAAAGAAGACCTAATACCAATACTCATCAAACGATTCCACAAAATAGAAACAAAAGGTACTCTACCCAATTCGTTCTATGAAGCCACAATTATTCTGATACCCAAATCACACAAAGACTCAAAAAAGAAAAAGAACTTCAGCCAAATCTCCCTTATGAATATTGATGCAAAAATACTCAATAAAATTCTCGCAAACTGATTCCAAGAACACATCAAAATGATCATCCATCATGATCAAGTAGGCTTCATCCCAGGGATAAGGGATAGTTCAATATATAGAAATCCATCAATGTAATCCTCCACTATATAAACAAACTCAAAGGAAAAAAACACATGATCATCTCATTAGATGCTGTGAAAGCATTTGACAAAATTCAATACCCCTTCATGATAAAAGTCTTGGAAAGATCAGGAATTCAAGGTCCATATCTAAATCAGGGACTAGACAAGGCTGCCCACTATCTCCCAACCTATTCACTTGAAGTCCTAGCCAGAGCAATTAGACAAGAAAAGGAGATCAAAGGGGTACAAATTGGAAAGGAAGAAGTCAAAATATCACTATTTCCTGATGATATAATAGTATACTTATGTGACCACAAAAATTCCACCACAAAATTTGTAAGCCTGATAAACAACTTCAGCAAAGTAGGCTTGATACAAAACTAATTCAAACAAATCAGTGGCTTTCTACACAAAGGATAAACAGGCTGAGAAAGAAATTAGTGAGACAATATCCTTCACAATAGTCACAAATAATATAAAATACCTTGGTGTGACTCTTACTAAGCAAATGAAAAATCCATATGACAGGAACTTCAAGTCTCTGAAGTAGGAAATCAAAGAAGATCTCAGAAGATGGGAAGATCTCCCATGCTTGTGGATTGACAGGATTAACATAGTAAAAATAGCAATCTTGTTGAAAGCAATCTACAGATTCTATGCAATTCCAATCAAAATTCCAACCCAATCCTTCATAGAGTTAAAAATATCAATTTGCAAATTCATCTGGAATAACAAAAAACCCAGGACAGTAAAATCTATTCTCAACAATAAAAGAACTTCTGGTGGAATAACCATTCCTGACCTCAAGCTGTACTTTGGAGCAATTTTACAGTGACAAGCAGGTAGATCGATGGAATAGAATTGAAGACCCAATTTTGAACCCACACACCTATGGTCACTTGATCTTTGACAAAGGAGCTCAAACCATCCAGTGGAAAAAGGACAGCATTTTCTTTTCTTTTTTTTTAATTTTTTTTATTAGATATTTTCTTTATTTACATGTCATATTTCACAGTTTCCCCTACAAAACACAAAACAAAAAAACAAAAAACAACAACAAGAACAAACCCGTGTTCCGTCCCTCCTCCCCCTGCTCGCCACCCCACCCTCTCCCATTTACTAGCCTTGGCATTCCCCTACACTGGGGCACAGAACCTTCATTTCAACAGATGGTGCTGGCTCAACTGATGGTCAGAATGTAGAAGAATGCAAATCAACACACAATTATCTTCTTGTACAAAGCTCAAGTCCAAGTGCTTCAAGGACCTCCACATAAAACCAGATAAACTGAAAATAATAGAAAAGAAAGTGGGCAAGAGCCTCGAGAGCATGGGCACGGGGGAAAATTTCCTGAACAGAACACCAGTAGCTTATGCTCTAAGATCAACAATTGACAAATGGGACCTCATAAAATTGCAAAACTTCTGTAAGGCAAAAGACACTGTCAATAGGAAAAAAAGGCAACCAATAGATTGGGAGAAGATCCTTATCAATCTTATATCTGATAGAGGGTTAATATCCAATGTGCACAAAGAACTCAAGAAGTTAGACTCCAGAGAACCAAATAACCCTATTAAAAATGGGTACAGAGCTAAGCAAAGAATTCTCACTTGAGGAACACTGAATGGCTGAGATGCATCTAAAGCAATGTTCAACGTCCTTAGCCATCAAGGAAATGCAAATCAAAACAACTCGGAGATTCCACCTCACACCAGTCAGAATGGCGAAAATCAAAAACTCAGATGACAGCAGATGCTGGTGAGGTTGTGGAGAAAGAGGAATACTACTTCATTGCTTATGGGATTGCAAGTTGATACAACTACTCTGGAAATCAGTTTGGCAGTTCTTCAGAAAATTGGGCATAGTACTATCTTAGGACCCAGCAATCTCACTCCTGATCATATACCCAGAAGATGCTCCAACATGTAATAAGCACACATGCTCTACTACACTCATAGCAGCCTTACTTATAATAGCCAGAACCTGGAAAGAACCCAGATGTCCTTCAACAGAGGAATGGATACAGAAAATGTGGTATATTTTCACAATGGAGTACTACTCAGCTATTAAAAACAATGAATTTATGGAATTTTTAGGCAAATGGATGGGTCTGGAGGATATCATCCTGATGGAGGTAACCCAATACAAAAGAACATACATGTTATACACTCACTGATAAGTGGATATTAGCCCAGAAGCTTGGAATACTCAAGATATAATCCACAAATCACATGAAACTCAAAAAGAAGGAAGACCAAAGTTTGGATACTTAGATCGTTCATAGAATGGGGTACATAATACCCATGGAAGGAGTTGCAGAGACAAAGTCTGGAGCTGAGACTGAAAGAATGACAATTCAGAGACTGCTCCACCTGGGGATCCATCCCATATACAATCACCAAACTCAGACACTATTGTGGATGCCAACAAGTACTTGCTGACAGGAGCCTGATATAGCTGTATCCTGAGAGGCTCTGCCAGTGTCTGACAAATACAGAAGTGGATGCATACAGCCATCCATTGGATTGAACACAGGGTTCGCCAATGAAGGAGCTAGAGAAAGGACCCAAGGAGCTGAAGGGTTTGCAGCCCAATAGAAGGAACAACCAGTAAACCCAGAGCTCCCACGGGCTCAACTACCAACCAAAGAGTATTCATGGTGGGACTCATGGCTCTAGCTGCATATGTAGCAGAGAATGGCCTAGTCAGTCATCAATGGCAGGAGAGGCCCTTGGTACTCTGAAGGCTCTATGCCCCAGTATAGGGGAATGCCAGGGTCAGGGAGTGGGAGAAGATGGGTTGGTGAGTCCGGGGAGTGGGTTGGGAATAGGGGGTTTTTCTGAGGGGAAACCAGGAAAGGGGAAATGTTTGAAATGTAAATAAAGTAAATATCTAATAAAAAAGATAGTTACACTATCCTCATGTCTGCAGGTATAGCAGAGTGTCATTAATAGTGGCAGAAGTTGACTATCTACCATGTTTGGGTTTCAAGTTTCTCCAGCCATTGATTTGCCTTTCCCTTAAACTCTGCTTCATGTTTTTCCCTGAAGATCATGCAGACAGGACAAATATTGGGTAGAAGGTTTGTGGGTGGTTAGATGACAACATTCCTCCATCAAAAGCCTGCCTGGCTACAGGAAGTGACCATTTCTCTATATACATGTTTAGCAGATAAGAGTCTCAGCTAGATTCATCTTTATAGACTCCCAGGAGCCTCCTCCACTCCAGGTCAACAGCCTGTCCTTGAGATGACCCCTGATCTTTTTCTATTTTATCTCTCAGCTCTGTTCCTCAACCCCTCTCCTCACCCTGATTGGCATCCCTTTTATCCTCCTCAACACCAACCACTACCACAATGTTCCTACCATTGATCCAGCCACTATACCTATTTTATTGACCTTGCTGATGGAGATTCAAACATTCTCACTTGGTCACTCTTTATTACTTTTAGTTGCTCTGTGGTTTGTAACCTGATTATCCTGTAGTTTATTGATAGTGCCCACTCATACGTGAGTACATGCCATGTGTGTCTCTCAGCATCTTGGTTACCTCATTCATGGTATTTTCTAGTTCCATTCATTTGACTTCAAATTTTTTGGGTGTATGTCCAGTGGTATAACTTGTTAATGGGATAAAACTATACCCAATATTCTTAGAAACTGCCAAATTGATTTCCAATGTGATAATACAAGTTTATATACTCATTAGCAATGAAGGAGTGTTGCCTTTGTTCTCCAGGATGTGTTGTCACTTGAGTGTTTTATCTTAGCCATTCTGATGTGGCTAAAAGTTAATCTCAGATTCATTTTGACTTGCATTCATAACTAAAGACACTGAAAATTTCTTTAAGTGTTTCTCAGCCACTTCTGATTCCTCTATTGAGAATTCTCTTTAAAGCTCTGTAAGCCATTTTTCATTGAGTTGTTTTGTTGGTGCCTAACTTGGTGAATTCTTTATATATTTTGCATATTATCCCTCTGTCAGATGTAGGGGTGATGATGATCTTTTCCCTTACCATAGGCTGTCATTTTGTTCAATTGACAGTGTCCTTAGCCTTACATAAGATTTTCAGTTTCATGAATTCTATTCAATTAATTTTTCGTCTTAGTGCCTGACCTGTTGGTGTTCTGTTAAGAAACTTGTCTTTTCTGTCAATGTGTTCTAGGCAGTTCCCTAGTTGGCTGAGAGCATCCTCCTCTGTATTTGTCAGGTACTGGCAGTGCCTCTCAGAAGACAGCTGTATCAGGCTCCTGTCAACAAGTACTTGTTGGCATCCACAATAATGTCTGGGTTTGGTGACTGTATATGGGATGGATTCCTAGGTGGGGCAGTCTCTGGATGGCCTATCCTTCAGTCTCTGCACTATACTTTGTCTCCAAATTTCTTCCCATGAGAATTTTGTTCCCACTTCTAAGGAGTGAAGCATCCACACTTTGGTCTTCCTTCTTCTTGAGCTTCATGTGATCTATGAATTGTATCTTGGGTATTCTGAACTTCTTAGCTAATATCCACTTATGATTGAGTACATACCATGTGGTTTCTTTTGGAATTGGGTTACCTCACTCAGGATGATATTTTCTACTTCTATCCATTTGCCTAAGAATTTCATAAATTCATTGTTTTTAGTAGCTGAGTAGCTACTAAATGTAAATGTACCACATTTTCTATATCCATTATACCAAGAATATGATCTATTTTCATTCTTCTACATGAAACCATCTAGTTACACAAGATTCTTTGTCAAAAATCAAGTGTCTGTTGGTGTGTAGGTTTAATTCTGGGTCATCAACTCTATTGATGAAAATTTCTATTCTTATGCCAACACCATGCCAGTTTTGTTTCTATTGTTCTGTGGGACAGCTTAAAGTCAGAGATGGTGATATCTCCAGGAGTTCTCTTATTATACAGGATTGTTTCATTATTCCTTGTGAAATTGAGAATTATTATCTCAAGCAAAAAATAATAATAAAAATGTGTTGAAATTTTGATGAGAACTGCCTTGAATCTGTTGATTTCTTTGGTAAGATGGCCATTTTTATTATGTAAAATTTACTAATCCATGAGCTTGAGACATCTTTCTATCCTCTGATATCTTCCTCAATTTCTTTTGTCAGAAACTTGAAGTTCATTTCATGTAGGCCTTTCACTTGGTGGGTTGGAGTTACAGCAAGATATTTTATATTATTAGTGCCTTTTATAAAGGATGTTTCTTTTTTCTAGATTTTTTTTTTAATTGGGAGTTTTTCAGTGACTGTTTCTATTTTCTTAGGGTTTATATAGTACAAGAATATTTAAATTGTTTACTCTTCTTAACTCTGGTAAGTTCTATATATCAAAAAAATCAAGCATTCAGTTTTAATTTTTCAGTTTTGTAGACTATAGACTTTTGAAGTAAAACATAATGACTCTTGGATTTCCTCAGTATCTGTTGTTATGTTTCTCTTTTCACTTCTGATTTTGTTGATTTTTTTTTACTGTTTCAAGCCTTTTAGCTATTTTGACCAACAGTCTGTCTATCTTGTTGATTTTCTCAAAGAAAAAGCTCTTATTTTTGTTTGTTGATTTAATTTTTCATGTTGTTCTCTCTGTTTCTAATTTATTGATTTCATCCATGAGTTTGATTATTTCCTATCCTAAACTACTCTTGGGTGTGTTTGCTTCTTTTACTTCTACAGCTTTCAGGTGTTCTTTTAAGTTGCTAATGTGAGACCTCACTAATGTATTTATGAATATGCTTAATGATATGAACTTTTCTCTTAGCAGTGATTTCATCATGTCCAATATATTTTTGTATCTTTTGCTTTTATTTTCATAGAATTCTAGAAAGTTTTTGATTTCTTTCTTTGTTTCTTCTTTGACCATTAATCATTCAGTAGACAGTTGTTTAGTTGCAGTTCATTTATAGGTTTCTTGTTGCTTTTCATGTTGTTGAAACAACTGTTGTCTGATAATATATGAGGTGCCCCTTCAATTTCGTTTTACCTGTTGAGGCCTGCTTTGTGATTGACTATATGGTCAATTTTTAAGAGGGTTCCATGAGGTCCTGAGAAGATGATATAACCTTTTTTGCTTGAGTGAGATGTTCTGTAAATATTTGTTAGGTTCATTTGATTTATAACCAGTTAGTTTCATTATTTCTCCAGTTGCTGTCTCAATGTCTCATTGGTGAGAATGGGGTATTGAAGTTTTCCACTATTAATGTCTGCAACTGGATGTGCAATTTAAGCTTTAGTAATGTTTCTTTTACAAATGTGAATGTACTGCATTTGTGGCATAGATATTCAGAACTGATACGTCATCTTGGTGGATTTCTCATTGATATATATGACATGTCCTGCTGTATCTCTTTTTATTAAATTTGGTTGAAAGACTAATTTACTAGATATTAGAATGGATACTCCAGCTTGCATCTAGAGTCTATTTGTTTGAAGAACCCTTTTCCAGTCATTTACTCTGAGGTAATATCTATCTTTGTTCCTAAGATATGTTTCTAGCATGAAGCACAGTGAAGGATTTTGGTTTATTATCCAGTCTCTTAGTCTGAATCTTTTTATTGGGTATTGAGTCCACTGATGTTGAGATATATTTATGACCAGCAACTTTTATTTTCTGTTACTTTGATTGTGGTTGGGTTAGTCTCTCTCTCTCTCTCTCTCTCTCTCTCTCTCTCTCTCTCTCTCTCTCTCTCTCTCTCTCTCTCTCTCGGTGTGTATGTGTGTGTGTGTGTGTGTGTGTGTGTATGTGTATACTTCCCATCCAGTTTTACTGCTGTGGTTTTATGGGTGTAGTTAGATCCTTCTAGTATCTTCTGTAGGGTTGGATTTTAGATAAATATTGTTTATATTTAATTTCATCATGGAATATCTTTTTTTCTCTATTTACTGTTATTGAATCTTAAATACAGTATTCTTGATTGGCATCTGTGGTCTCAGAGTCTATAGACATCAGCCCAGGACCTTCTGGCTTTTAGAGTCTCTGTTAAGAATTCAGGTGTAATTCTCAAGTATGTTTTTACTTATTTCTTGGCCTTTTTCATTTGCAGCTTTTAATATTCTTTCTTTCTTCTGTACATTTAGTGTTTTGATTATTATGTAATGGGAGGATATTCTTTTTTTGTCCAACCTATTATGTGTTCTGTAAAGTTCTTGTTTGTACACAGGCAGACATTTCCTTGAGGTTGGGAACTTTGCTTCTATAATATTGTTGAAAATATTTTCGCAGCCTTGTCCCTGGGAACTTTCTTCATCTATACTTATTATTCTGAAGCTTTTTTTCATAATGTTAATTATTTCTTAGTTGTTTTGTGACATGGACTTTTTAAATTTATCATTTTCTTTGACAAACATATCTAATTCTCCTATTGTATGTTCTATGCCCAAGATTTTTATCTTCCATCTCTGTAGTCTGTTGGTGATACTTGCATCTGTAGTTCCTGTTCTCTTCCCTAGATTTTTGTTGTTGTTATTGTTGTGGTTTCCTCAGCCTTCTCTCAGTTTGTATTTTCTTTATTGCTTCTATTTCCATTTTCAGTTTTCAGAGAATTTTATTCATTTCTTCACCTGTTTGATTGTATTTTATTGAATATCTTTAAGGCATTTATTAATTTCCTCTTTAAAGGTTTATATCATCTTTATAAGATTGAGCATAGGATCGTCTTCTTGTGCTTTAGCTGTTAGACAGGCTCAGGTGGTGCCATATTGCCCTGGCTCTTATTGATTGTGTTCTAAGCTGTCCTTTAAACATGTGGTTTTCCATGATGGTACCTGTATATTCCTGAAGCCAGGAGGACTCCTTAGTAAATAGACAGAGATATGGGCCTGGCAATGGATCTCAGGGAAGAACAGGCTGGTCACCTCTGCTGGCTGTGCCACAGGTGGACCCTTGCTGTCTGTCAACCCAGGTGGACCCATCAGGCAAGGGTTTGGCTTGGGAAGTATATAGGCTGTATGCTTCTGAGGCTCCAGCTAGAATCCTCAAGAAAACAGGACTGGGGCTGGGGCTGAGGTCCAAGTAATGGAGGTCAGAGGACCCTGCACAGCTCACCTCTATTGGTTGTGCCCTGGGTAGACCTAACTGGCAGTAGATTCATGGGGGAAGAATATACAATGGATGTTCCTAGCGCTTTCCACTACCACAGGAAGAGATTTGGGCCAGAATATAGAAATCAGTGGACAGCATACCTCCAAACTCTAGACTTGATGAAAATGATATCCTGTTATATTTTTCCAAGTCACAAGAGAAAGAATAAACTAAAGGTTGATGAAAATGATATCCTGTTATATTTTTCCAAGTCACAAGAGAAAGAATAAACTAAAGGTTAAATGTTCCTATCACATTTTCCATTTCCAGAAGTAGTGTCATTTGAGAAGTTCCTCATTTGAGTCTAAGGAGCTTACTTTCGTTAGTTCAACAGAATTGAAGTAAATTTTCCTTTCAACATATGAAATAGTAATCTAGGAAATTTACATATTTGTTCTTTGAATATATTTAAAACTGAGGTTATTATTCATAACATATTAAAATAGAAGAGTTGAAATATAGTTTAATTACTTTTATTTTTAAGCAATTTCTGATATCATCCTACTCTTTATCATAATTTTATTACTAAGATATTACCCACATGAATCAGTATTCACATCAAGGCTGGGATTAAATCTCAACTATAGAGAAAAGTAGATTTATGTTCTCTTAATTGTTGTCTATATTCTCCTATCCCTGGTCATTTTGTAAAAACCAACAAATCTAAATTATTATTAATGTCTCAAATTAAAATTACATATATATATATACATACATAAATACACACACATACACACCACTACACACACATATGTTTGTGTATGTACGTATATGTGTGTATGTGTATGTGTATATGTATATGGGGCTGGAGAGATAGCTCGAGAGATATTTAAGAATACAGGCTGATCTTCCAGATGTCCAGAGTTCAATTCCCATCAACTACATGGTGGATCACAATCATCTATGAGTCTGCTAAGGTTTGGTCTTTTGCTATGCTAAATACTGTTTGCTCCCAGAGATCAATGTAGACACAGGTGATGTTATGTAACTTTACTCCCCAAGTTATCCCTGATATATGAATAAAGATGAAAACAGCCAATATATAGGGATAAGAGATATAGTTGGAATTTAGGCTTCTCAGGCTTGATGTCAGGAAATCCAGAGGGTGGAAAAAAGGAGCTGAAGAAAGGAGAAGATGCTATAGGATAAGAATTGTAAAATAATGGCCATGGGGGCTGGTTAATTGGTGTTACGATTAGCCTAGATGAAACAGGAGAAATTATAAAATGAGAATATTATCTGGAAATATACATAATAGCATAGAGGATAGATATCTACCAGTTCTTTGCTGATTAAGGTTTATTATAAATATAAAGCTTTGTCTATTAATTTAACTGTTATATTAATTAAGCTGAAAAGTCATTGATAGCAAATATATTTATTCTGTTTAATTTGTAGTCCTCACTAGGGATTACTTATTAAATATTAGCTAAGTAAGTCAATATATAAAGAAAATATCTCCTTGGCCACATAGTAGATATAAAGAAAAATGCTACTTAAGAATGTAAGCTAGCCACAATAAAAACTGGACAATGTGGCTTTTATATTAGAAACATGAATATATATGGAGCTGTTTTTGCTTTAGGAAATTATGAATATGTTGGCACATAAAAAATGTTTGTGGCTCTTTGTATTATGCTTTGTGTAGACACTGAACTCAATGTACAAGCTTTACACTCATGGGCTAATTATGCTCCAAAAGCATGAGCTGTTAATATAATTTCCTTGAAGTTTAAGAATTCAACAAGTAATGAGGGCAAGCATGTCAAAGGCATGCACATCACTCTGTCTCCTCAGTAAAATATGAGCATATTTCTCTACAGCATATATAATACTATGCAAACTGAGTACAATATTAAAATGTACTTGAGTTTATAACACTTATTATATTTTATAAGTTTTTTCATATTATGTATTGAATTTAGGGTATCAACAATGGTAGGTAAAAGCTTTACTATGCAGTTATATCTTCAGACATGCTAAAACCTCTTTATTTTCAGTACAGATTTTGCTCAATTTCTCATACTTACCTTGCAATACATTTTCCATTCATCTTTTGAACTTGAAGTTCTCACTTCATTGTAAGCTTATACCACTAGTTTTATCTTTTATAGCTGTATTACTAATTTGATACTGGGTCTTCTATTATATTTCACAATTTTACCCCCTAAGTGGTTTACTCTCATACTTGAATATATAAAAACTCATAAAGTTGAAAAATTAGAAAATGAAAATCGTATATATATATATATACATATATATATATATGTATATATATATATATATATATATATATATACATTATCAAATATAGAGAAGACATGAGCATCTGTACTGTTAATATTGCCCAGAAGTCAGAGATCCTCAGCAGTCTGTATATTTGGTGTCTCCAATATTTACATATCGTGTTAGTTTCACTGTTCCTATGTAGAACCATGTTGCTACATCATTTACTATGAAGATTTCAATTTGTAAATTTTTGATTGTTTTTTCTGTCATTAAGTTGAAAAGGAATATTTTATGTTTTTACAGTGTTAAATTTTGAAATCTATGAGGGTATCCCAGTGAGGTTTCCTAGTAATGGAGTATCCAAAGTCTAGACAGAAAATCTTTTATTGCCAGGGAACTCTTCCAATGGTGGAGTTACTATCCAAAGGGGGTTCCATGAAGCTACCTATACAATTCAGGTTAAGGCTAGCTTTCAAGAAATTTACAGTGGGTAGGTGCACATTGTCAACGATAACATCCATACAGCTCATCAAAAGTAGAGAAGTTGAGCTGGTGCCTGCCTGGTGCCTACTATATAGTCTCTGTTGCTAGAATATAATCTTCGTGCTAGTGAAAGACAAACCAGGGCATCAACCAGGACACTAAACCCGATGACTACAATACAGCTACAATCCCTTCTGCCTTAAAAATATGCTTGTCTCATGCTACCACAGGACTTGTGGGAGTGACCAACCAATGTTTGCTTTAATCTTATGCCTACCCAAAGAAAAGACAATGTAATATAAAAAAAAAAAAACTCTAAGTTGTACATTGTCTTATGCATTCATACATACTAGTTTTTAACACAAAAATCTTGTGAAGTTTCTTATGCCTCAGGATAAAGTATGAATGCTTATGTAATCAAATCAATATTAGCTGCATTTTGGAGCAGTAAATTCTCATGACTTTGTCTCTGAGCAGCTTGACTGATTTCAGAAAGTGACACTTTTTCTCATGCCTCCATTTTATTTTCAACATGTTGACAGGCTTGTCTATATTGGACATTTTTTCCCCACATTCCTCATTCTGTAGTTCTGTGGATGACCTGAGTGTTCATATTCCTTACGCTCGTATCAGCCAAACAATCTTCCAAGCTTTATTCTTAGAATATGTACAAACAAAAGAGAATGGTACTTAAAAGCCTTATTAAATGCTATTTAACATAAAAATTGTCAGTTTCAAATGCAATCAGCATCTTCTAAATAACACCAGAGCATAATGACTCTGCCAGAATTTTTGTTTGTTTGTGTTTCTTGTTATTGAATGCCAGGGCCAGTAAGCAGGAGAGGATGGGGGTGGCAAGTGGGGGGGTAGGGAGAGAAAAGGGGTTTGTTCTTATTGTTTTTTGAGTTTTTTGTTTTGTTTTTTGAGGGAAAACTTGGAAAGGAGATATCAAATGACATGTAAATAAAGAAAATATCTAATAAAAAAAAGAAAATAGACTTTTTCATCATATAATATATCCTGACTACTGTTTCCGTAGCTTCATTTTCTCTCTTTCCACCTTGCCTTCCAACCAGATTCACCATCTCTCAACAAAGACAAACAAACTTCTAAAGGACAGACAATAATGAAATAAAACAAAATGCAATAACAAAGTATACTAACATTATAAAGATGAACAAGTAGGATAAAACAAGCAAAAAGAAGGAAAGGAACTCAAGAAAAGGCACAAGAAACAACTGAAATATAAATGCAAAAACCCACTCATTCACATACTGCAGCATCTTATAAAAACACTAAATTGGAAACTATAATATATGTGCATAATGATCTGTAGGATAAAAAGCAAGGAAAATATAATAAAATGAAAATATAGATTAAAACTAAGATTTTTTTTTTTTTAAAAGACCTAAGGTGACATTCTGAGAAAAGAAACATCCAAAGATCCCATTGAGTTCATTTTGTTTGCCATTTATTGCTGGACTTACAGCTTATCTTTAAGAGTCATTTGGGCTGGCTTACAGCCTAAATATAGCTATCTCCTGAGAGGCTCTGACAGTATCTGACTGACACAGATGTAGAGGCTC
>NW_022196913.1:84271027-84274831 GCF_008632895.1 Mastomys coucha
AAAAAAAAAAAAAAAAGAGTCATTTGTCGGGCCAGGCAGTGGTGGTGCACACCTTTAATCCTAGCACTTGGGAGGTGGATTTCTGAGTTCGAAGCCAGCCTGGTCTACAGAGTGATTTCCAGAACAGCTACACAGAAAACCATGTCTCGAAATGCAAAACAAAACAAAACAAAACAAAAAAAGTAGCTTGTTTCTCCAATGAAACTATGTTGGAAAAACTAATTTCATTTGGCAGTGGTTATGAATTTGAGATGGCTTCCGGGTTAGGGATAGGGGCATGTGTTTCCTTCTGTTAGTTTTAGAACTCCTTCGTGTGGAGAGCCAGTGGATGCTGCCTCATTCTCAGTTCATATGTGCATATACAATGTTGATTTAAAGGGTCTTGGTTTCTTGATGCTCTCTATCCTCTTTGGCTTTTACACTCTTCTTTCTCTCTTTCCGCAGGGTTCCCTTAACCTAGAAAACAGGGATTTGATGAAGACACCCAATAATGGGATGAGTATTCCAAGCTGTCTCACTAGTTGCACAATGTCTGGTTTTGGATCTCTGTGTTTGTTCCCATTTCCTGAAGGAGGAAGCTTCTCTAATGATGGTTGGGCGAAGCACTTATCTTTGACTATAGCAGAACTCCATGAGGAATCATTTAACTCCTATGTTTGTTTAGTAGAAAATTCATATATGAATTTACTGAAGGCTCTTGAGCTATCTAATCTCAGCATTGTTGTCACGTATACAGTGTCTGGTATCAGGCCCATTTTGCGGAGTGGGCCTTAAGTCAAATCTGATATTGGTTGGTTATTCCCACAAGATTTGTGCCAACATTGTCCTAGCGCAACCTGTATGCAGGGCACCATTTCAGATCAAAGGTTTTGTTGTGAGTTTGGTGATTATGTTTCTTCTTCGTTAGTATGCATATCACCTCCCTGAAAAAGAGACACTAGCTTGTGCTATCTATGTCTCCAAGTGCAGAGTTATATAGGTGTAATTGTCTTTAACAAGGGGGACATGCCATCAGCTTTTTTGGTAGGGACACTATTAGTCTTGCCAACAACCTGTGTTGTGGTTTCACATATGGCATGTTTTACCAACAACTTCATTAGATGTAACCCAATCCTAAGACTTCAAGTTTCATTTGATGATCAGAGATGTTCAATTTGAGCTGTCTGACACATCATTTGGATTTCCTGTTTAGATTGTCTTCATGTGTACATATTTTAAGGAGCTTTTATTGTATTAAGTTTCCATATTACTTCTCAAATTACAATTAATGTTAGCACTCTTTTCACATATTGCCTCCTTATCGATTTGTATCCTTCACTTCTGCCACTTTGTCATCTTGTTCCAGCACGCCATTCCTATCTATCCATAACTGTCAATTCTATTTCCCTTTAATACAGAGATCTATCTGTTCTCGGCCCCTTCCCACGACACTTATTCTTATCTTACCTCTGTGGTTCTATAAATTGTAGTTTGGTTAGCTGGCACAACTGTATCCAGCATGAACAGCCAAAATCATAAAGCCAGCGCAGCTGCATGACAAAGATCCTGCAAAACTGATCTGAATGATGCAGTCACTGTCATGCTGTCTTCTACTTTTGCCCTGATCTCCAAGTGTTTCATACTTGGAAGCCTTTTCATATTTTTCAACTTGGGGATAGTAGACTCATGGAAAATTTCTTATGAATCATTTGTACCTTCTCCCAAGGAGTCTAAGATTCCCCAGAAGAGTCCTCCATACATGACCCCTCCAAATTTATGGAGGCAGCCTCAGCTGGCTCTACATGAAGGCCTTCTTAATGGCCTGGAGGTTATGACTCAAGTAAAGATGCTTTATGAGTCTCTGAATCCAAGATGCTTTTGCAACATCTGCCCTTCTCCTTACTTAGGGACAAGATAATCAGAACAAAATGAACTTTAAAAGGTAAGCAAAGTTCAGTGAGCTAGAGAAGTTGGCAACAGATCAGATTAAAAGCCTCTTCCTACTCTATATTCAAACAATTACAGGGCATATAACATTGTCATATATGATATGTAGTTCTAGGAAAAGATACAGAAACAAAGTTAGATTGGCAGGATTTACCTCTGCTCTACACAAGGACTTATATTGATGGACAAAGAATGATGTGCATAAATGGTAAAGGAATGAAGTATTACGATGTCCTATTCCTAAAAATACTAGCTCAATCAGGGCCACAATGGTGTCATATGACCAAGGAACAAAATAATAACAAGATTACACATATAAAATAAATTCTACAAAGATGTAAACATTGTTTTATGGCAGAAACTGAGTTATTGCAGGAGCTGTCGTCTGAAGGTTTTTCTTGGGCCAAATGACAATTGGTACTCTGATCATTCAGAGTTAAAAATAACAATGCTCAAGGCATACACACACACACACACACACACACACACACACACATGTATATGTGTGTAAATGTGTATACATATCACAACCTGGTGATACCATTTTGGTGTTTATGTGCATATGATGTCAGAGCTGACCATTTTGTATGTGTATTCTGCAAAGTGGATACTGAAAAATCATTTCGAATATAATCATTACTCAGTCTAATTAAATAATATTTATTGTATCATTATTTTCCAAGATGGAAAAAAAATTGGTATTAGAGATTTAAAAAAAAATGCTGTGCTTTTCTGGAGGAGGATTAAATATGCTATACAGATAGATGACATGACTGAGGCAGAAAGTTTATGTCATAATTAAATAGTTTTAAAAAGTCACTCATTGAGTATGGATTTTGGAGTGTTTCTAATTTGTATGACTTCAGGTAACAAACTTGTTATTTAATAAACTTTTTGAAAGTAATTTAATAACATAAGTTGACTTTGACCAATTTTGAGTCCTAAATGTACAAAAAATTGTGCCAAGGCTTTTTATTTGCTACATGTGGTTATTACTTTTCTGTTACCTAATTACCAGATATTTAAGTTTTTAGTTTAATGTAAAGCCATCTTTTCTCACAATTATAAAGGAATATTCTTGCAAGGAAAATTACTAATCAGAGATTTTTTCCTCCATAAAACATAATTATTATGATTTTTGCCTTTAAACCAATGGCATTATTTTCATATATTTATTTAGTACCCTAGATTATAATATCAATATTCTTTCAAAAATGAACCCTTTAAAATGAGAGTGGTGACATGCAATTTTAGCACAATAAGTGCATGAGAAGAATAATAACTTCCATGCTATTAATTTTGACTCTACTATTTTTGCCCTCCACTGTGTAAGCTTTCATTGCTATTTGGGAATTGAATTTCTTTCATTGTTCAGGAAACCTGCAGTTCTAATAGTAGCATATTAATTTTACTTGTTCAATCTGATTTATACGTTGTTTTAAAGAATATATAAACATTCTGATTCTCCTCTCCTGTGCTTTCGGGACAAAAATGGCACTATAGATATGCCCCCAAAGATTTGAAACCATATAAATTGAATGTATCTGCTTATTTCCCCACACAGAAGTCTGAATGTTCCTCTAAGTTATGGATGTATGTCTATTGAGAGTACAAGTACAAGTACATGTATATACTATATATGTGTGTGTGTGTGTTTATATTTAGAAAAAAATATATATTTATAGTTATACATATGAAACTTCATCATTAGTTTCATTTATGTATGAACACTTATTTTTTATTGAGATTTCTAGAGCAAGGTATTGGCATCCATTAATGTTACAGAAAAGGTTTTAAATGTTTGAGATAATCATTAATTTTATCCTATAGTATTTAGACAATGTTTAAAGAGCAAATGTATTTCTGCATGAATTTGTT
>NW_022196913.1:84274841-84290623 GCF_008632895.1 Mastomys coucha
TTTTTTATACTCATCCCAGGAGCAGAAAAATGTTCAGACCTATGGGAATTTAACAATAGTTTCTGCCAGGCATGATGCTCAGAGAGATGGCAAAACCTTTCTTTGGTCTGAGAATAAAAGATGCCAGTACTTCGAACATATTTATTGATCAGTACATTTGGTAACTTTATGAAAACTAGTCTACTATTATGGAGTTCTTTCTCCAGCAGTCTCTGCATTCCATGTCTTCACTCTGAATTCTTTAAAGTCTAACCACGACAAAAGTTTTGCTGATATTTTTCTACAAATTAAGACCATTTCTACATACATGATAGTTTTTACTGAAATATTCTCAATTATCTTTTAAAAAATCTGTATATTATTTTCACTGTTTAAAAATCTGTATATCATTTTCACAGTTTAAAAATCTGTATATCATCATTTTCACTGTTTAAAAATCTGTGTATCATTTTCACTGTTTAAATATAGCAACATTTCCTTCAGAAGAATTCCTCATTGCCTGTGTCCAGAATGTGCTTTTAAGATACCATCTGCCACTCTGGAGATGAATCTTTCTTTATGCAAAATTATTTAATTATTCTTTATTTATAAATATTTCTATAATAGAATATCTGATACATATGTAAAATGTGTATTGATAAGCTCAGGGGATTTCCATTTCCAAGAGAAATAGACTTTTTAAACCTGGTAATTATTTTCAGGATATTGCATCTTGGAGAAAAAAATCATATTGAGATGATTTGATGGCTATTATGTTCTGCAACAATAACACTGAGTAGATGGCCACTACTCAAATGCATTTTACATGATTTTTTAAGTTTTAAAAGAGTAGGCCATGCACATAATTGCTAGCAAAGCTATCCTCAGACAGGTAACTTAAAAATGACTACTTATCTAAATACTAGGATTCAGGACCTTTGGTTTAAGCAATGTTATAAAAAGAAATATTTGATCATACAATGCCTAATTTAGAAATACCATTTGTACTTGCATTGTGTGTGTATTTATATGAAGTAAGTTAAAGAATTTAATTTCAATTTTAATAGAATTTTATGCTGTGGAAAACAAGGCAAGGCGGCATGTTTGTGGTTCTGTAACAGCATTTACATTTTCAGAATTTGAATATAATTTAAGACATTGTTATTTAAAATAAAGAGATCTCATGGATTAGTATATTTCAAAAGTTTATCAACTCATATCAATAATCATTTGCAAGATTTTTTTCTCTTAATCTATAAATATACTTGTTTAGATATGGTCATGCAATGAATGGTTTTTAGACTTAGGGAAAGCTGCAAATTTCCAGCAAGTGTCGCATCATGTTAATGTTTTATACTGCTTTATGAGATGGAAAGAGCTCTGCTGTTTCCCAGCTGTGAGATTGCATTGCAGCTGGATAACAGACCTCCTTGTGGCCTGATCTGCTCCTGCTGAGTGAGCTGACTGACTGCTTCCTTGAAGACAGCTTAGTGTTGATCACAACTTAGGCTACTGTGTTATTAATTCTTGTGATAATTTGATTTCGCTATGACTTTGTGTCAGGCTTTGGGAAAATCTCTGTAGAATTGTTATAAAGAGAGTTAAATGAAGGATGACAAAAACATCTTGAGCAATAACTCCACAGGCAGTTTTGTTGTGTGACTTCTCTTCAGAACTCTACGGGAAATTATATTATTTTCAGTCAGTAAACATTATATTTCAAATTGAGTTATTCCAATACTTATAACTGTTATCTTGAGCAAACAAGATCACATCTGTATATATGTGATCTAACTTGACATTCAATTCAAAAGATATAAATTACATTATGGTTCATTGTCTGCTTCAATATTACTGATGAAGCAAACAAATATTTGTGTTGGCTTATTGTTGTAGAAGATAATGTATATTTTACGACAAAGATAAAATTTTTTCCCTTTATTTTATTTGGAAGTGAATGTAATGACCAAGTTTCATTTCTTAATTTAATGCTGTAAAATGGGAAATGCAGAAAAGAAAGTGTAAACCAAACATTAAAACAGTTTCCATATTTGTTTTCTAATTAATTATCCTTTAATAATTAGGTAATTTTAATAAGCTAGTTAAAGCTTGACCTAGGTCTTTTATTACTTTCAGTTTCTCTTATTTCTCTTCCATTTATCCATCAAATATTTATTTACATACCTTTTGAAAATCAAATAATTATAGTATAAGAATGATTTCTCCATTTGTAAATATATTCATGCACACTATATTTATAATACCATTTCCAAACAAGTGTGATGAAATTAAGAAATAAAAGTGATGATTATCAACAACTAGCTAGATATTCATAATGTTAAAAATGAGATATAGATTCATTCTTAATTAATCTATGTGAAAAATTACTCAGATTATTTAAGCCACAATTTAGATGTATTTAAAGAGGTATATCATACAGGAAGGAGTAAATGTCTTGAAATTCTATGTAAAGATTATCTGTTTTTTTATTTTACATTTGTAATTTGCTTTTACTCATAGATCTTTTATTATTAATGGTAATAAAGGCTAAAGTCTGAAGTTTTGTGATCAGCTTCAATTATATTATATTATTTATACAAAGAAAAATGTTCTACAAAGTATTAAGGAAATTTTCACACTCCCTAAGGACAGTAAATATACATATATTTTTAATTAAAAAGAATTTCTAAAGAATTATATATTCTATTGTAATTAATTTTTGCTTAAAATCCATTTGAATGCAGAGAAAAATTATTCTGGGCTGAAATCACACTTGTGGAAACATTTACACACCTACAATTTAGTAACTAGATTGCTAAGTTTAGAATATTACTGCTTAGGAGAATTATCTTTTTTCTGTTCATAAAGATTAATATCCAATTCCATTATAATGATTTTGTGATAAATTTGGAAAGATATCTATAACTTATCGTAATTATAAATTACTGATACCAGTAAACCCTGAATTTAATAATTTAAAGCATAAAA
Organism: Mastomys coucha; assembly: GCF_008632895.1. Lineage (NCBI taxonomy): Eukaryota > Metazoa > Chordata > Mammalia > Rodentia > Muridae > Mastomys > Mastomys coucha. The sequence continues at coordinate 84,277,809 of NW_022196913.1, forward strand.
CACTATTAATCATGTATGTATTCTTTCAGTTAACTATTATTTATTGAATCTATAGCCTACATTTTATACTTTTATGTGATCAATGGTTGGACTTTTGTTAGAGTTGGTAATTTCTAGAAAATGGTGATGATTCTTTACAGAAGGGTCCTGGTATTTATTATACCATATAATTAACTCCTGCCTTCCATTTGAATAAGAGTAATGAATTATATGCAGGGAATCCATTGGATCCCATCACTAGAAATGACCCAAGGAGAGGTTGTAAGGAATTTCCACCAAGTTGAAACTGAAACTCACTATTTCAACACCTTCCAGGAAGACATCATCTCAGTGGGAAATGAACAATGGTGTGAATTTGAAGAAATGTAGTCCTGAAGGTTAGAAGATCTTGGTTCAAATTCTGACTCTACTCTAAGGACAAGCTACCTGTTGTTCTACACTAAATCTGTAAATTAGTTTCAGCTTTGTAGAAAGGAAGACATATTAGATTTTTATGAATTGTTATAAAAATCCTGTTTAATAAAAGTTCTTAAAATGTCTCTCATATTTTGTGTGGATGTGGAATCATACAACTGGGGACCTAGCTTGGATGAAAAGTAAAACTGAGACCTGCCCACAACTTCATAAATCTTATCCTGAGACTGGTAGAGTTACAGTTGCCCCCCCCCCCGCTCTCAGAATACATGCACTGTCATGATCTAGCACATGACCTGTACCTCCTTCAACTCTGAGAACAGTCACTGTCTGTGGCTAGATTTATTACACATTTAACTTCCTCTCTCTGAATAAGAACATGTACCCATCAGGTTCTTGGAATGCCTCCTAATGTAAAGGAAGCATTCCCAGGCTGCTATGCGAGCCTACAACATATCCACCTCAGAATTCCCTACCCACTTCCCAAATCTATAAAGCCCTGGTTCACCTTAAATAACTTTGAGCTGTATTTCTGAAGCTGATCCCAGAAATCAATCTGATGACTGACAATATTCACACCATCAGAGCCCTGCCCCCTGCCTCTGATCCCATAGTCCCTAAGGGCCAGTGGCCAACAGCCCCAGAGATGAAGGAAGGGTCACAATATTTTAATAGAGAAACTGAAGACCAAAATTTCTATTTTTAAAAAGAATCTCTGTCCCCAGTACCTTTTTTAGGTGATGTATAAACAGATCTCTGGATGGTCTTAGACTAACTTATTTCATTTTGTACATATATACAATAAAATTTGATTATATCTAGCTCCCTATTTCTCCACTAACTCTCTTCTATGTCCCCTCACTATGTCTTAGTAATGGGATTAATAATTTATCCCTTCTGTGCCTGAATTTTAGCTGGAGTGATCGTGTCTATGTCATTTTAGGTAACATAGCTGTTGTGAGTTCATGATTGCAATACCATGGTATATCAAAAGGATACTATTTCCTAACACTACTCCAAATATATTAGCCCTTATATTATTTTTGATACTTTTAATACATTTCTCTGAGCTTTGATTGTTAGGGAATAAATATAGATTGAATACATTTCAGGCTTAACATTCACTCTCTCTCAACTGCTTCATTTTGACCAGTTTGAATGTCTGTCTGTTCATTGACTACAGTCCTCTATAAAAATGAAGTTTCTCTGACCAACCTAGATATCTGTGGCCTATGACATCCAAATCTATCATTAGAAAAAGAAATATTTTGAAGACAATTCAATGATAGCATGATCGTTAAAAAAAAAAAATGGCAGTAGCCAGCACTACCATGTCCTCCTCATCGGTGTTCATTTGCCAGAATTATAGTATCAATCATGACATTGTATCCTATAAAGTCTCCAACATAATCAAAATGTGTAAAGTATCCCGTTACAGTCATGTGATTATTATGTGTCTAAACACATCTTGCTTGGCAGGTTGATGATGAGGTGTGTAGGGTTTAGCCTGGGTAAGACCATCGATATCTTCTTACTCTCAGGGATGCCTGAACAATACTTTCTGGCACTATGAAAGCAAGACAACAGGAAGCAAAGTTCTTGATAAATTTTACATTGATTGACCTTTGTCTTGAAAATTTGTGTTTTTTTCAGACTTAGGATCCAGCCAGGTACTGATGGCTGTTATCTTTGTTGATATAACAAAACAACATGCCTTAAATAACTTGCTGAAGAAAGGGATTACTTCGGCTTATGGCGCCATAGGGAGAGTGCATAATGACAGAGAGGCATAGCACTAAGAAGCACTCATGGAAACACGATTTAGAAACTGAAAGCTCACATCTCCAGCTGCTAAAACATGCAGGGTCTGGCTTGGCTGCACAAGTGTAGGTCTGACAGAGTTTCTGCCACTGGAGCATCACCATTTTATGTGTGGGTCTTATTGAAAGACCATACAGCAGAGGCATATTATCCCCATCTTTATATGGGATTAATCCTCTAAGAGGTACAGTGAATTCATCTTCAAATTTCTGATCAATATCTTCATACTATGTAGAAGAGTTAAAGCCATAGGCAGTCTTTAGTAACAGTTTTCATGTACAAACTGCTATCTGCCTTACAACAAAACCGCAAGAGTTCTGTCCAGCTACCTGTGAAGAACAGACTGTGTAAACTTGTGTAAGTGTGGTTTTGCTTTGTGTTTAGTTTCTGTTTTAAAGGAAGCATGGGTTGTAATTAATGATCCAGGACTGGTAGAATCTGTGTAAATTTAAGGATTTCTAAAAATAATATTACTAATGATCAAATCCTTGATGATGTAACTTTAGTCACTAAAAGACTGGGTTTAGACTCTGGTTCAGAGAAGGCAAAAGAATGAGAATGGAGAAGGCAAAAGAATGTTATGGAGAGGGCAAAAGAATGATAAAAAGAAATAAGGAAGAAAAGAGGAGAAGGTAGAATGATGAGAATCTTCAGAACCCTCCTTATGTTGAGACTGGACTTTGGCAAAACATGACCATAGCCTGCCTTGTTTTGGAGCTCTTGGAGTGTTAGTCACAAATAAATCATAGGGAGGGATCTGACACATTGCACTGGAATTTTCATTTAATAATTTATGTCTTCTGGGAGTGAAATCCAGCCTTGCAGAATCAATCCATTCTGGCTTTTTTTAAATTTATGTTAAAATTATTTTGCTAACTTGTTGATATACATAAAGGTTGTTTATACATATATGATTTGGTAATCTATTATGCTCTAAGCTAATAAATTTGTGTCATTGTATTATACATCTAAAATCATCAAGAGAGATAAAACTAACATGGAAATAAAATTGAACAATATCTTGGTGAGAATCTCTAATGGTCAAACATAAGAAAAGTGTTTTTTTTTTTTAAAGAAAACAAACAATTTAAATAAGGTGACTTATTCATATGTTATTGTTCTCACATATACTTATTTTTATGTTTTTATGGGCAATATACAATGGTAAATGTGATTATGTTAATACTGATCTCATAAAAAAACACTAAAACCAATAATGTGATATTTTAGGGGTTACGATATAGAGAAGAAAAATAATGAATATCTAATTTTGAGATACTGGAAAGAAAACAGTTGGGGATAAACACAGACCTCCAGTACAGTACCTTCACTTCAGTACAGTGAAATGTTATTGTTCCTAATGCATAAAGACAAAATACTGTAAGAGTGACACAAGTATGGAATTGTTTTGAAGACAAAATCAAGGTTATTTTTCAAGAAATAAAACTGAGTGAAACATAAAGACCATATGCCAATGCATTGACCCATGAGTGTTTTATGAGGTCCTAATTTTCTGTTACTATTCTGTATGATTTTATGATTAATTACTTATAGTTAAGGTAAATATGGTGAAAATGACCTGATTTGCTATCATTGTTACAGTATAAAATTATTCTGTTGATGAATATGAATAAAGGATTCAAAGTCTATTTCTAAGAGTCACAGGATACTTGTAGCATTATGTTTATTTTTAGAACCAAAGACACCTAATTTTTTTATGAACAAAATCAAGACAAATAAGTGTAATTGTGAAGATAGCCATCATGTTATCTATTTTTAACATTTGTACTTTCTAGACATAACCACTTACAATGAGAAAATAATACTGCTCTAAATATGTGAGTTCCACAGTACCTGAAGTATTTTTTTCCTGTGTATTGAGAAAAATACACAGGCGATAAACTTAGTAGCAAGCAACCATTTCGCTTTCTCTCTCTGTCTCTTTCTCTCTCTCTTTCTTGCTCTCTCTTCCTTGTTCTTTTTCTCATTCATTTTCTAAATCTTTCAATAGCTATCCACTGATATATTTTAATGTCATTATAGATTCTCTTCTTAAGCTGCATATAAATAAATAAACCTGCCTTACTATTACACACATTTGTTCTGGCAAGTGACTGTGCCAATATGGCATTCTGACAAAGTCTATCTGATTTGCATTGGCATAGGTAATATTGTTGACATTCTACTAGAAGCCAACATTGATGTACTATCTCAAAAATGCCTAAAAGCCTTCTCTGTGGATCCATGCTTCTATTGACATTTTATGATAAACACCATCTGGTTAGAAAACAGCTAGTGTGACTCTAGGTATTATCTTGTCCAAATAAATAAGCAGAGAGGGTGGAAAAAGCAGAGAGAAAATTTAAGTCATCAAAAGCAACTACTGGACTGAGGGTAGTCTTATTCCACAGTGTTCACCACTCAAGGTTGAGGACAGAAGTTAGGATTCCAGCACTCATGTAAAAAACTGGACACAGATGGCACACAATTATAATGCCAGATCTGAGCAATTTTAGGTTTGTCTGTTAGCCAGATCCATTGTATAGGTGGGCTCAAGTTCAGTGCAACTCTCTTTTAAAAACAATAGTTTGAGGAAGAAACTTGACATTGATCTTTGGTCTCTATATGCAAACACACACACACACACATACACATAGATAATTTCTTCACAATTTTTCACTTCATACTTATGAATATCAAGAACCACTATTGATTTTAATTACTCCACAGACTGAAAAATATGTTCATTGAATGGTAATTTTGATCTATCATCCTACACCTATATAATATTATTCATGCACAAAACCAGACCAAATACAATTTCTTGTTTGCTATGAAACACCATGCTTTAGAATACATGTTCATAAAAGATAATGTTCCTATACATGGAAAGTTGGGAAGGAGGGGAAATAAAAAGAACTACAAAGAAAGAAACTTAAGCAGAACTATCAAAGCTAAGAGCACCAAATATACTTTTCAGGAAGATTTTAAGTTAGTAACTTAAATTTTTAAATCATAAAAGGGGTAAAAAATAAAGTTATATTTTTTTAACTTCTCATAACACAAGGGAGTTTGATACTGAATACAGTGTTAAAAGTACATTTCTATTAAAAAATATAAAAAGAAAGGATATATATATACCCTAAAAATACCTTGTAGGCAGTCTCCCTTGAATAGAGTGTGTGAATTTATGCAAAGCAATAGCATGATTAACTGAAAGGGCATGATGAGTTGAAACTATCAATTGCTCCAAAATAAACCTTGAGGGAGAATTCTTTCTCTTTCTAAAAACTTTGTTGTAGATGTAACTCAAGGATATTATACATTAATATACATGGCATAATAAACAGCTTATAAAACAAATAGAAGCATATAGTGGTAAAATACCTCCTAATCACAGAATAGGTAACAATAATCAAACATATTTTATTTATTATTAATTAATAATGTTAATACTATATAAATATGTCTGTGTATATATATGCTAAAATTTTATGTTAATTGTGCTTTTCATATAACATCATAGCATAGTGATATCATGTTTGGGTTATTTATTGTGCTCCACTTGTTCTATTTGTAGTTAAGTAAGAATATGCAAACCAAAACAAAATCTCTGGTCTGGAATGATGATAAGGATTTTGGAACAGAGTTAATTAGCGTGTTTACAGAATACATTTGACAAAGCTTAAGTCTGTTAGGCCTCTCTTTCTCTCTCTCTCTCTCTCTCTCTCTCTCTCTCTCTCTCTCTCTCTCTCTCTCTCACACACACACACACACACACACACACACACACATTTAAAATAGCAAGTGGATTGAGCATATAACTTCATTCATATCTCATTTTTTGTTTTTCTTCTATGAAAACAGAAAACAGGATATCAATTCTTGATGTTAAGATGTGTTTCTTGGGTGCAGTAACATAATGGATCCTGTTTTCCAATTCATTGTGCTAGCCTGTGTTTTTTAATTGGGAAATTGAGAACTTTGATGTTGAAGGAGCAATGTCTTGTTGATTTCTGCTATTTTATTTTTGTTGTTTTTGTTGTGGTGGTGATGATAATGATGTTTGAGTATTTTCCCCGCCTTATTTATTTATTCTCTGTGGCTTTTCTAAAAATTTTATTTATTTATTTATTTATTTATTTTGGTGTGACTTACCTCTGTAAGTGGTATTCCTTCTAGTACCTTTTGTACCTAAAGTTGTATTCACAGATAGATGTTGCTTAAATTTGGTTGTGCCATGGAATGGCTTATTTTCTCTACCTATTGTGATTAAAATTTTACTGGGTATAGTACTTTGGACTGGCATCTGTGGCATCTTGCAGGATGTAGCAGATCTCTCCAGGCCCTTCGTGCTTTCAGAGACTTCATTGAACATTTAGGCTTTATTTTAATAAATCTGCCTTTGTATTTTACTTTGTATTTGTAGTTTTTTTTTTTTACTTTTCAGGACTTGAATGATCTTGTTGATTTCCTTCCATTGTTTATTTTTTCACAAATTTCTTTAAGGAATTTATTAATTTCATCATTAAGGACCAATATCGTATTCATACAGGCTATTTCCAAGACTTTTTCTTCTGGTTCAACTATTTTGGATCACCCAACGACTGGTGAGGTAGAGTTGCTGGGCTTTAGTGAAGATGCATTGTCCTGGATGTAACTGATGGTATGTTTACCCTTTGCATCTAGGTATCTGGAACTGGGAAGATTGCAATTCTAGGTGTTGATGTCTGGACTTGTCTCTTTTGGGGGGAGCAGGTGTGAATGATTGCCTCTCTGGTTTCTGTTGCCCTGATTTGTTCCTAGAGTAATGGGGTGCCTATGTGTTTCTTTAAATAAAAAAACCTTTCAGGGAATTGATAGATATAATCATTAGGAATGTACATCTGAGCTTTGGGAACCTACAATGTAGAATTGGGCTGGATTTGAATCAGTGGGGATGATTACAAGAGGGAGAGAAATAGAATGTTTAACCGGGAACAGCTTAATTATTCTCCTGGGAATGGGGCCAGAGAATGAGGAGGGGCCATTAAAGAATTCTGCAGTAGATCTTGGAAAGAAACAGGTGGATTGAACTTAAAGAGACAGATGTGGAGGCAAAAAAAAAAAAAAAAAACCGATGCATTGAGCCAAATTGCTGCCCTGCTGAGAGTGGCCAGTGGGTTCCCTGGGATTGTCTACTGGGGTTGGGGGTGGGGAGTGGAACAAAGCAATGACTTGGTGGAAGAAAGTTTGGATGGGAAGATCTGTGTGATCTGCTGGAGATGGGTGTAGGAGGGAAAGAGAGGCTTTAGCCAGTGCTGTGCCACAGAGCTTCAGATAGGATTGGGAAATGGAACTTGGAGAAGCAGACGTGGAAGTGAAGATCTGCAGTTATTCTTCTCGCCTTCCTGGCAAGGGTGGCCTGTATGTTTCCAGGAGTGCCTGCTAGAGTTGGTAGCTGGAACAAAGCAATGAGTGGGAGAATGAAGGTCAGGAGAAGATTGGGTAATCTATAGAAGAGGGCAGTGTGGTCATGAAATACTACAGCAGGTATTCATTTGTAGATCTGCAGATGACACTGTGGGATTGGACTTAAAGGAATGCAGGGGAGGTGAAGATCTTCAGTTGGTCTCTTGGCTTCTCTGGCAGCAGTGAATAAGCCATCTCCAATACAACTTTAAAAATTTCCAAAGGCTGACTCTGTAGAGGTTGGCAATGTCTTTCCCAGAAGATGTAGGTAATTAAATGAAAACCCTAGAAATGGAATTCCTGCTATGTTAGTTTGAATATGAATTGCTCCCATAGGCCTCTAAGTGTGAATATTTGGTTTCCAGTTTGTTGAACTATTTGAGAAAGATTAGAAGGTGTCTGTCACCTTCCTGGAAGAAGTGTGTTTCTGGATGGCTTTGAAGTTTCAAAAGCCTATATTACTGTTGCCTCTCTTTACCTCGTGCTTGAGGAAAATAATGTAAATTCTCAGCAACAGCTGTACATGAGACCATGGTGGCCATGACCTCTGGAACAGTAAATTCTACCTTAATCTCTTTTATTAATGAGTTGCCTTGCTATTGTTGTCTTCTAGAGCAACAGAAAAGTAAGTAAAATATCTGTATGAGTCACTGGTCAAAGAGTCCCCAGATATATCAAAAACAGCACAGACTGTTACCATTGCAATTAGTTACCAACCATAACTATATGATAAAAACTATATGGTTTGTTAAAGGTAGCTTATACTTTCACAGTAGAAAATATTTATTTCTAAAAGTACTAACCTGCACTATTGTATTTCAAAACTTCTGTGCATTCATGATGAATAGAGTTTTTAAAGACAATATTTTTAGTCTAGAGATAGTCTATTCAATAAAATTGACCTTATTTTGCTTTCATTCTAGCCAATGTGTGTGTGTGCATAAATAACTTTTTTCCATAAACTTTTTTTATTGTGTTGGACTACTGTAATGAGAAACAGGACACTCAATATTAAAATATAGCAATACAAGCTTCTTTAAATAATATATTCAACTGTGAAGGAAAGGACTGATAACAACTCATTCCAATTAATAAGACAAAGAATTTATGTTGTGAGCAAAATTCACCACAAGATACTTCAAGGAAGTGTAAATTCTCATTGTTTCATAAAAATATTATTATGAACATAGAGGAAAGTACGCTAGACAAGATTTTTTTTAAAAAAGAAAACCCTTAATTATAGGCTTCAATATGAAATGTCTTTATGGCTACAATTAAAGCTATAAGAAGTTTTTGTTTATTTGTTTTCATTTGTTTTTCATGTATTTTTTTCCTTTAAATACTCACGCAATGAAACTTAAAAATGTTCTCACTTTGCATATTAGTTACCTTTCCTATTCTTGAGATAAAATAAAAAATAAATGAAAACAAAAATCTGATAACATCAAGGCTTGTCCATTACCTTGACTCATAGTTTCAGAGATTTCAGTCCATCAGATAGAAGGGATGTGTTCAAGCAGAACATTTCATGCTGTGGCTGACAAGATTTAGAGCAAAAGGTTGCTTCCAATATGGTGACTTTCTGCTTCTCAACCATTTATTGACTAGTGATTTCAGCTAATGAAATGACCTAGTCCACATTCAGGGAGGAATTTCTCCCTAAGTGAAATTATAGATATACCCAACATGACATTGTTCATTTGTTTATTTTGCTAATGTCCTCTGTACTTATTAATCCTAAATTCACAATTAAAATTAACCAACCTCCCTAACCTGTAAGCCAAGAAGTATAGAAGTTGGTACTTATATGAGATCTGAAAAAAAACTAAATCTTACATTAAAGAATACTCACAACTAGAGATATATCCATGCAAAATGAAAAAAAAAATAAAAAGCTAAAATAGGCATGAAGCAAGTACATATTCTTAGTCTGATGTTACAATAAAGACTGAGGCAAAAGGCTTATCTTGAGTAAATTATGCCAACTTCCATATGTGAAAAGCAAGCTAAATAAGTCTACTATATGTCCCATCTATGCCACTCCTTGCCATTTGCAAAAAAAGTTTAACATCCTGTTCCACTGACAGTGGCTCAGCAATTTTCATTGTCACCACATTCACAATAGGCAGGAAATGGAAACAACCCAAATGTCCTTTACAAGATGCATGGATAGCAAAGGTAAGATATATGTATATAATGGCCCTTATTGTTGAAGATACAATATACTTAACACAAAGCACTTGGATGATTTGATTGGAACTGACCTCAAAGCCTCTTTCCTGTGGTCCATCTTCCACCAATACTGAAATACTATTCAATATTTTGAGGATAGTAAGCAATTAAATACTCCTACCCAATTTCAATAAGAATGGCTCACAAAATTAACCATTATGGTAATATTTGGATAAAGGTGGCACTGATATGTTAGTGGCATGCAGCACCTATCTTATAAAACTTATGGCCCACTCAAGATGAGTAAAATCATGACTGGAAGTTGATATATATCTGGATGGGGTTAGGGAGGTCATGAACTTCAGAAAATAATCTATCACTAGCATTTTGCTTAATTCTTTACTACATATTAAATAGTATCCTTGCTTTTATATTTTCTGAGATTATAATGATATAATTTATCCATCCCCTTTAATCCCCTTAAACCTTCAAAACTACACTTCATTGTTCTTCAAATTCTTGGCCTCCTTTTTCATTAATTATTGTTACATATGAACACATATGTAATATATATATATGCTCCTAAATACAACTTGCTTGGTCTATATAATATTACCTCCAATTTTGTTTTTAAGAACTACTGAGTATTGGATAATCACCTATTGGGATGTTCCCACAGGTAAGTATAGCTACTACCACCGCCATCATCAAAGAAACCTCTTATTATGACATGGAGATCATCACAGAAAAACTACAACCAGATACAATAGAGAGCAAATCTCATGGGGAAGCCAGCCTCAACGGATACATACACCTCCTGAATCTGTGGCTCAGCAAATATCGCAGAGGAGAGGAGAGAAAGATTAAAGGAGACAGAATTCTAGGAAATCTGCTGTGAAAGTTTCTCCTAAAAACAGTTGTATAAACAAGACCAAAACAATGGCAATCTCAGTGGATATAGTAACGTGGGGTAGGCAGTTTCACATGATACCACCCTTAGACAAAGACAAAAAACTACAGGTACAAATTACTTCTGAGAGAAAAGTTAGCTTCTCTTGAGGATGAGCCTTCTTACTGGTTATCCATTTCAGAGTAGTCAGCCTTGAAACCCTTCAGACACAATCAACAAAAATGAAAACACACACATATACCACCACCACCAACAACAACAAAAAATATGGCTATTACCTCTTGAAAGAGGAGAGAGAACATGGAGGAGTGAGGGAGGTAACTAGAATTGTGGGGGTGGGGGGCTCTACAGTTAGGAGAGGGAAGGGAGGAAGTGGTATATTTTGTTTTAGTTAAATGAATCAAAACAGAATAAAGGAAAACAAAACAAAAATCTAAAGTTTTAAAAACATTTATTATATTAAAATAAAAAACCTAAATAAAAAGTAGGTCTGATCCTAAAAATTCAGACGAAGCTCTATTTTATAGTTTAAGGATACAAATTGACTAGAGACAGTAGAAAATTTTCTAAATAAATATTTTCTAATAGTTTATCATATATTTATTTTTTGTATTTTATTACTTAAACAATTTTAACATTAAATATGTTTTCATCACATTCATCTTCCCCAAAACCTTCCAGATCATCTCCCTCCTCCTTACCTATCAAACATTTTTTATTCAAAAAACAAAAATCAAATACAACAAAACACTCCAACTTAAGAAAAAATTATTAAGCCACCCTCTAAAAAAAAAAAAAACACCAAGCTGTAAGCAAGTAAACACACAAAAACGCACATACACACATGTGTGCACACACATTCACATGCATGAGCACACACACACATGCACACAAAATGTGAAGTTTATTACACATTAGTTAACTACTCCTGAGCATGAAGCTTGTAATGGATGATTGATAATCCTAGTTAATGTATGTTATTTAAAAGATTGGCTTTAGATTTACAAATATGTTCAAAAGTCAAGTGTACTTTCTTCTTCCTCTATGGTTTGGTTTAGAGAATCTTGTATGCCTGGCCTTTTAAAGGATACTGAGTTCCTAGAAAACTAGGCTTTTAGAATGTTTAAGTATTAGAATTGCTTGACAGTATGACCTTCATTGTTGATTGGCCCTTAGATTTCTGTGAACATAATAAGTTTTAGAAAAGCCAGCTGAGGCTGAGAAAGCAGAATGGACTAGCATATTGCTAGAGAATAAGATATTGTTAGGATAGAGTTGAGCCATACGAAGCTGAGCTGAGCAGAAGGACTAGAACAGTAGTTATATATTGGATCTGCTGTTGCCGAGAAAACTGCAAAGGATCTATTCTGAAAACTGCTAGGGAACTGAAAGAGGATTTGTTGGGAGAAATATTTGAAGGGTCTAGGTTGGAAACTAGGAGGAAGGCGGGCAGGTAGTTAAGAAAACTGGTTACTATTCTAAAAAACTGGTTACTATCGAGCCACTTAACACTTTCCTCTACCATAAATATTTTGTCTTGTATGGTACATTGGTTTAAAATAATTAAATCTTATTGCTATTTTATTAGCTAATATTCATAATTGAAATATAAGATTTTGAACCATTTTTCTTGACTCAAACTCATATATAGAGTAGTGTGTATACTGGATATTTTCAGTGCTCTAAAATTCTCAGAGATCCCCAAATCATCTTTTACATTTTCTTTAAACCACAGGCAGCAACAGTTTATACTCAGTAAAACTTTGTCTCTGGTGTGATGCTCTCTCATTGAAATCATATATATTACCTTTTAGTTGACTCTTTCTTTTAATAACAGGCATGCAACATTCTTAGATTTTCAAGAATTCCAAGTTATTTTTTATTTCTGAATAGTATTTTATTTTCCAATATATTGTGTTTCCAAAGCTCCTTCATATATTGAAAGGTAATAACTTTTGTTAAGTGCTCGTTAAGAATCTGACGATATTCTCCAGATCCATCCATTTCCCTAAGAATTTCATAAATTTATTGTTTTTAATAGCTGAGT
>NW_022196913.1:84291174-84305789 GCF_008632895.1 Mastomys coucha
TGGAGGGGAAACTTGGAATGGAGAAATTCGCATGTAAATAAAGAAAATATCTAAAATTAAAAAAAAAAGGAATCTGACGATAGGAATCTCTAAGTTTCCATCTTAGCCATTTGAAATGACAAGTTGTATTAGGGCATTTTCTACTTAAAGTATGTCTTAAAGTCATATAATAAATGACTAAAGTGAATGAACCTCAGTTACTCTTAGAGTGCAATTCTTTTTGTGCAAACTAAGGTCCAATGTGTCAATGTCTTGTTGTAAAATTTGACATGCATATTTATGCATTAGTGGTGAGTTCATGATATTCTAACTTTGATTTTTACCCTAATACAAACCTGACTTCATTCAGTGTACTACACACTGTTCACTGTTTCTAAGATTTTAGGATGATTTTAAAGGATTAATAAACTTGCTTTGTTAATTTGAAATTTATTTGTGAAACTGCATATGTTTACAAGCTTTCTGTATCAGGAAGTCATTAGTTATTGATTCAGTATAATTAGTCTATACAGATCCATTAAGTCTATCCCTGTCTCCTCTTCTGTTAATAGATTGTACTTTTTAATGAATTGGTCAGGCATAGACTGGTTAATAACACTTATTCTTCCTTAATTTGCAATGCTTACACATACTAAAACTATTATGCATTATTTGAAAAATTGGTTCATTGATCATTTATGCAATGGTCCTCTATGTCCCAAAATATTGTTTTTATTTTTCTAAGATTAATTTATTTTAATTATGTAGATCCATGCCTGTATAAAGTATATACTTTATAGTGTAGGTGCCCAGAGAGCTCAGAAGAGGGTGCCAGATCCCAAGGAGCTAGTTATCAGCCCTTGTGAACTTCCCAGTGTAAGTACTAGGAACTTAACTAGAGTGTTTTTTTGTTTTTTTTTTGTTGTTGTTGTTGTTTTTGTTTTTGTTTTTGTTTTTTTTCTGGTTCTTTGAGATAGAGTTTCTCTGTTTAGCCCTGGCTATCCGGAACTCACTCTGTAGACCAGGCTGTCCTCAGAAATCCACCTGCCTCTGCCTCCTAAATTCTGGGATTAAAGGAGTGCGCCACCATTGCTCAGCTTAACTGGAACCTTATGCAAGAACAGTACATAGGCTTGACTGCTGAGCCTTCTCTTCAGGACCCCACTTTTAAACTATGATCATTTTCTCATAAATACACTGTATGAACACATTACATAATCTAGATACAATTTCTTTATCAGGAATATGATTTTTAAATATTTTCCCAATTTGTAGGCTATTTTTTAGCAGTCTTGATCATAATATTTGTATCCAAAACCTTTTCCCTTTTTAATGTACTATTCTAGTTATCTTTTTATTTTTTGGCAATTTATTTATCCAGTCTACATCCCATCATATCAAGCTGTAGTAGTACCAGAGATATCCTTAATGAGGCCATTCAAGGCAGCTCAGATAAGGAAAACGGATCCAAAGGCAGGCAACAAAGACAGAGACAGACCATTACCATGCTTCTAGGGGTTCTGCATGATGAAAAAGCTTTACATCTGTTACGTATGTGTAGAGGGTCTATGTTTATCCTATGCATGCTTCTTGGTTGGTGATTCAGTCTCTTTGAGTCTCCATGGGCCAAGTTTAATTGATTTTGTAGGTTTTCTTGTGGTGTTCTTGACTTCCCTGGCTCCTGAAATCCCTCCTTCCCTTCTTCCATAACACTGCCAGAGTTTTGCCCAATGCTTGACTGTGGGTCTCTGCATCTGCCTCCTCCAACTGCTGGACAAAGTCTTTCAGAGGACAGTTATGCTAGGCTTCTGTCTGCAAGCATAGCAGAGTATCATTAATAGTGTTAGGGTTCTCTCTTTCTCATGGGTTTACTTCTCAAGTTGAGCAAGTCATTGGTTGGTTAGTCCCCCAATTTATGCTCCACCTTAATCACTACACATCTTGTAGGCAGGAAAATTTCCAAGTTGAATGCCTTGTGGGTGGGCCAACCCCATCCAACCATTTTAAGTCTTGCCTGGTTACAGGAAGTGAGGAGGTAGCCACTTTAGGTCTCATATACCCTGTTGCTAGGGGTCTCAGCCTGGGTTAGGACATGAGCCAGGGTCACAGTAGTTATGGCCTTCTGTGTCTTGCAGGCAGAGATATTGTCAACTGGGTCATCCAGGTTCCAGAATTATACTCGCCTGGGCCCAGACTGCCTGAACAGACCACTGCCCCACAGTTATTTCCCAGAATATTCTCTTTCTGCCTGTGTCCCAACTCCTATTTCTTGCCACAGCTCAATGGTCATTGGTTTTTTTTATTAACACTTAATGCTCACCGTGCTTATAAGAGATTTTCTTGATATTCATCTATTTTACCTTCTCAGTGAGATTCAAGTATCCACCTTTGAGCCCTCCTTGTTAGTTAGCTTTTTTGTATCTGTGGATTGTAGAACAGTATCCTGTATTTTATGTCTAATATCCACTTATAAGTGAGTAAATATGTCTTCCTGGGTCTAGGACACCTCACTCAAGGTAATCGTTTTTAGTTCTATCCATTTGCCTGCAAATTTCATGATGTCATTGTTTGTAGTAGCTGAGTACTAATCTATTATATAAATGTACCACATTTTCATTATTTATTCTTTAGTTGAGGGACATCTTAGTTTTTTCCAGTTTCTGGCTATGAATAAAGCTGCCATAAACATACTTGATTAAGTGTTATTGTATTACGTTGGAGAAGTTTAGTAAGAATACCTTGTGTATTGTATGCATGCAATGCCTGTGACTTAAAAACTTATGACTTATAGAAAAAAGTAGAAAAGTAGGGACAACCTGGAGGCATAAAGAATTATGGGATAAAGCCAGGCATGGGGGATTCACTCTGGAAGCTGTGACTAGAAGGATGATTGGTACTGAGCATAGGTAACCAGTCAATGGTAAAATGTAAATTAGAATGAAAGGGTTAACTTAAATTATGATCTAGTCAGAGCTATTTAATCAAGGTATTTGTAAATACATTTTGACTCCAAGTCTTATTTCTGAGAACAAGGGGCTGGGAGGAAGAACCAACTGTAACTTCTTTAAATGTTGCCCACTTAAAGCAATTAGAACTCAAGCTTGCAACCTTATAAGATCCAGATAAAAGGTAGGGAAAAGTCAGGCTATCCAGGTAAGAGGCCTGGTCTTAAAAAAAAGCCAAGAAAAAAGAAAGGAAGGGAGAGAGAGAGAAAGAGAGAGAGAGAGAGAGAGAGAGAGAGAGAGAGACAGAGAGAGAGAGAGAGAGAGAGAGAGAGAGAGAGAGAGAGAGAGAGAGAGAGAAGAGAACTAAATAAGACTAAAGCCAAAGCTTTCCAGAACAACACAAGTCAAATAGTTGTGAAGGAGTTGCTTCTAGCAAAGGGGATAATATTGAAAGAAGCTTTTTAAACACATCCCTACTGACTTAAAAAACATAACATATTTTTGGTTGTGAGCCTAGCCTAAGTGGTTATTAGCCCAGAAGTTTGGAATACAGGAAGACCAACCCACAAACCACAAGGAACTCAAGAAGAAGGAAGACCAAAAGGTGAACATTTCATTCCTTCTTAAAAGGGGGAACCAAATACCCATGGAAGGTGTTGCAGAGATTAACTATGGAGCAGAGACTGAAGGAAGGGCAAGCCAGCCTAAATATAGCTATCTCCTGAGAGGCTCTGACAGTACCTGACTAACACAGATGTAGAGGCTCACAGCCATCCATTGAACTGAGTACAGGGTACCCAGTGAAGGAGTTAGAGAAAGGGCCAATGGAGCTGAGGGGTTTGCAGCCCCTAAGGACGAACAACAATATGAACTAACTAGTACCCTCAGAGCTCCCAGGGTCTCAACCACCAAACAAGGACTGCACATGGAGGGGTCTGATTGTTCTGGCAGCATGTGTATAGTAGAGGATTGCAAATTCGATCATCAATAAGAGGAGAGGACCTTGGCCCTGTGAAGGTTCTGAGCCCCAGTGTAGGGTAATGCCAGGGCCAATAACTGGGAGAGGGTGGGATGGCAGGCATGGGGAGGGAGGAGGCAACAGGAGTTTGTTTTTGTTGTTTTTGTTTGTTTCTTTGTTTTTTGGAGGGGAAACTGGGAAATGAGAAATTTACATGTAAATAAAGAAAATATCTAATAAAAAAAATAACATAGAAATGGGGCTTCTCTCAAACCCAGACCAAGAACTCTGAGCAAGTACAATATGCTTGAGGGTATGCTTGGGAACTGAAATTACAAAGAATTTAAATAAAGATGAATATGGGGAAGAATATTAACTACAGGACAAAAAGGATGGATAAATCAATCCATATGAAAATAAATCTCCATTGGAGGAAAAAAGTCATAAAAATTGATAAAAATTGAAGTATTTCCAAGGGTATATATACATAGATACCCTTGAGCCCAATACTTGTGAGACAACATCAGAAACAGATAGGTTCCTTGTGATTTTGAGTCCACCCTTATCTACAGAACAAATCTGACATCCCAGGCTACACAAAGAAAGCCTATTTAAATAAATAATAATAATAATGGTTCATTGTAGAGGACTATTTGGACTTCATGTGGAATTGTTTTTATTTAGCAATGTCAAAATGGTTATGTGAACAATGGTCATTATTATATATTCTCTTTGAAAGAGGTCAAAATGAAGCATAACTGGAAAGAAAAATGGGATTTTAGTTTGGGTCAGTCTATTCTTGTGATGACTTAAAACTGCTGTTCCAGTCAGGACTTCAGGTAAGCCCTGAACTTTTTCAGCACAGAGACAGGACAACAAATGCTACAGCTAGCTTTCTTAAGACTAACCATTTTTCTAATTTTCTTGTACTCCTGCAAAAAGGAATTATATTAAAACTATGCCCCATTCCAAAGAGATGGGGTAGTTGATTTTTGATCTTTCAATATGTGTTGGATGCTTGTTGTCACTTAAAAGGCTTGTTATGAGTAGTTATGATCTTGGCCAGGGAGGAAACAAAATCAGGTACTTAGATACTTAGACTCAGGGATATTTCTTTCACTTTTCTCTGTCCTTTCTTTCTTTGTTACATGGAAGGGAGTTGAAAAAGAGAAAAGGGAGATATAGAAATAGTATAAGAAAAAAAGAAATAGTATAAGAATATTAGACAAAAGTGTATATTATTAATATACTCTTAAAACAAAAAACAAACTACAACAACAAAAACAAGAACAAAAACCCTATATAACAATAATCTTGCATTGGTAATGATGTTTGCATTTTGATGCATAATCAAGGTTATATTTTGTTATACTGGAACTGAATTTTGTGTACTGATAGCAGAAATAATGTCATTTTTGATACATTGTTATACGTTATTATATATTGATACAAATTTAAGGTTAATTTCCACACATAATCTATATGTTTTTAATGTTTTTGTGAGAAATTGTACTTATATAATTCTTTTCATTTTAATTTTATTTTTTTTTTACTTATTCACTTCATGTCCTGCTCATTGGCCACCTCCTAGTCACCCCCTCCCACAAATCTTTCCCTCATCCCTCTTCCCCTTCTTTTCTGAATGAGTGGGGCCCTCCTGGGTAACCCTCCACTCTGGTACATCAATTCTCTCTGGGGCTAAGTTCATCTTCTCCACTGAGAGCAGGCAAGGCAGTCCAGCAAGAAGAACATATGCCATAGACAGGCAACAGATTTTGGGATAGCCCTTGCTCCAGTTTTTCAGGACCTACATGATGACCAAGCTACACCTCTACTACACATATGTAAGGAGGCCTAGGTCCAGCCGATATATTCTCTTTGGTTAGTGATTTGGTCTCTGAGAGCCCCAAGGCTGCACATCCTGCCAGTCTTCTTGTAGAGTTCCTATCCCCTTCGGAGACCTGTAATCTTTTCTGTTATTTTTCTGAAAGAGTCCCTGACTGCCATCAACTGTTTGGCTATAGGTGTCTGCATTTGCCTACGTCAGCTGCTGCATGGAGCCTCTCCGAAAACTCCCATGCTACCCTTCTGTCTGCAAGCATAACAGAGTATCAGGGATTGGTTCTTCCTCATGGATGGGTCCCAAGGTGGGCTAGTTATTGTTGACCTCAGTCTCTTCTCCATTCCCTGTCCCTGAATTTTATATAGACACAAAATGTGTCCTTATAACTCTATCGGGATTCCTGCCTGGATACAGGAGGTGGCATCTTCATGATCCACAGCTAAGGTCACCCCCATTGATTCTTGGTTACCTCCTATATCCATGATCTCTGTGATATTCTGGAGATGCTTCCTATCTCCCCACTCCTGTGAGTTGTAGATTTCCATTTATTCTCATGGCCATCTGCCCCTCTCTCCTTCCCTTTCCAACAATTGATCCTGAACCCTCCCCCAATTCCTCTTCCCATCCCCTCTCCCACCCGGTTCCATCTGCCTCTTATGACTATCTTATTACCCCTTCTAAGTGAGATTCAAGCATTCTTCACTTGTGCCTTCCTTCTAGCTTCTTTGGGTCTGTGGATTATAGCATGGATATCCTGTATTTCATGGCTAATATCTACTTATAAGTGAGTATAAACCAGTCATGTCCTTTTGGGAATGGGTTACCTCATTCAGAATGATATTCTCAAGTTCCATCCATTTGCGTGCAAAATTCAAGGTCTTTCTGTTTTTAATAGCTAAATATTATTCCATTGCATAGATGTAGCACATTTTCTTTACCTATTCTTCATTTGAAGGACATCTAAGTTGTTTCCAGCATCTGGCTACTATGAATAAAGCTGTTGTGAATATACCATATTTTCTTTTCTTTATTTATGTATTTTAACTGACTATTTTATTTATTTACATTTCAAATGTTATCCCCTTTCCTCGTTTCCCTTCTGCAAACACCCCTATCCCATCACCCCGCTTACCCTGCTCCTATGAGGGTTGCCACATTTTCTTTATCCATTCTTCAGTTGAGGGACATCTAGGTTCTATCCAGTTTCTGGCTACAATTAATAAAAAGGTTATGAACATAGTTAGCAAGTGTTGTTGTGGTATGGTAGAACATCTTTTGAGTATATGTCTGGGAGTGGTATAGCTGTGTCCTGAGATAGAACTATTCTCTGTTTTCTGAGAAACCAGCAAATTGATTTCCAAGGTGGTTTTCTAAGTTTATGCTCCCACCAGCTATGGAAGAGTGTTCTATTTGCTCTTCATCCTCACTAGCATGTGCTATTATAAAAAATGGACAGCCTTGTTTTGTGCTTGATTTTAGTTAGTGGAATTCCATTTAAGTTTCTCTCCATGTAAGTTGCTGTTGGCCTTGAGCTTGGTGCATATTCCTGTTTTTTTGCTGATTGTAAGCACCTTGTATCCCTGATCTCTCCAAGATTTTTCACATGAAGTAATGTTGGACTTTTTCAAAGCCTTTTCAGCATCTAATGAGAATATCATGTGTTCTTTTTCATTTTCATGTTATTTATATGGTAGATTACATTGATGGATTTTCATATATTGAACCATTCTTGAATGCCAGGGATGAAGTCTATTTGATCTTGATGAATAATGTTTTTTGATGTGGTCTTGGATTCAGTTTACAGTTATTTTATCTAGCATTTTTTCATCAATGTTCATAAGTATAATTGGTCTAAAATTTTTGTAATTTTATTTTTTAATTAATTTGGGTTTCATTATACTATTCAAGGTGTGTTAGCATAATATATCTTCATATATACTTTCAGTTTTCTTACAAGTAATGTAATTTTTCTGATAGACAAGACAAAGTAGGGTGTCATTTTTAATAAATTTTCTGTCTTTATATTGCTGCATTTAAATTGATAATATAGTTGTATTAACATGCTTTATATGTTGATCACTTAATGCTCACTGATTAATTTCTTATTTTGTTGCTATTGACATCTATATTCAAGTCTAATTTTTGCAATGTAATATTCTTTCTTCCTTTATTATGACAATTACAGTTTTCGAAATATTTTAATAGTCATACATATTTAACAGAAATATATGCTTACAACTAATCCATGTTTTCTTTTAAATAGAAGAATCTCTTCATTTCTAATATTAAGTAGTTCCTGACTATGGCTTTTCATCCCAGAAAATATTGGAAATCAATTTTTTAAAACTTTTGGATACTTAATCAACTAAAATTTTATTCATTTTTATTTATCATTCACTTCTTTTCTTTCCTGGTATTTCAAGACAGGGTTTCTCCATGTAACCCTGGCTGTCCTAGAACTCACTCTATAGAACAGGCTATCCTCAAACTCAGAAATCCACCTGCCTATGCCTCCCAAGTGCTGGGATTAAAGGCATGTACCACCACTGCCTGGCTATGATTCACTTCTTCAGCAATTTTCTCCTTCTTAGGAAGATCCAACTAGGTCAACTTTATCATGCTATTCTTTGATGAGTTTATTTTCACATTTATTGCATAGTATGTTTTGTACTCACTCATTTTCATTTTATTAAATGAAAAACACCTTGTATCCTGTTAATTTTTTTATTAGATATTTTCTTTCTTTACATTTTAAGGTTATCCCTTTTCCTGGTTTCCCCTCTGAAAACCCCCTATCCTCTCCCTCCTTCCTCTGCTCACCAATCCACCCACTTCTGCTTCCCTGTACTGGCATTCTCCTACCCTGGGGCATTAATCCTCAGCACAAAGGGCCTCTCCTTTCACTGATGTCCAACAAGGCCATCCTCTGCTACATATGCAGCTAGAGTTCCTCCATGTCTACTCTTTGGTTGGTGGTTTAGTCCCTGGGAGCTCTAGGGGTACTGGTTGGTTTATATTGTTGCTCCTCCTATGGGGCTGCAAGCTCCTTCAGCTCCTTTGGTTCTTTCTCTAGCTCCTCCATTGGGGACCTTGTGCTCAGTCCAATGGTTGGCTGAGAGCTTCCACCTCTGTATTTGCCAGGCACTGGCAGAGCCTCTCAGGAGACAGCTATTTCAGGCTCCTGTCAGCAAGCACTTGTTGGCATCCACAATAGACTCTGGTTTTGGTGACTGTATATGGGATAGAATCCCATGCCTCCTATCAGATCACTGCAGATTAAGACTGGTCTTCAATAACAACCAAAAAGAACAGAAAACCCTCATACACATGGAAGCTGAGCAATGCTCTACTCAACTTAGTCAAGGAAGAAATAAAGAGAGAGTTTAAAGGCATTTTAGAATTTAATGAAAATGAAGTTATAACATACCCAAACTTATGAAACACAATGAAAGCAGTATTAAGAGAAAAGCCCTGTTAACTTTTAATAGTATTTCACTGGACACATAGTTCTTTAGTGGAAGTATTTTTCCAAGACATTTACCTTTAAATATTTCCTTTCTTTTTCTTCCAGACTTTGTGATTATTTTGAAACTCAATTTAATTCTTGTTCCTTTTCCTCCACATATATGGTGTCCATTAGTTTTCCCAATGTCTTGCAATGTTCTCTTTGCTTTGATTTTCTGCAGGTTGAAAAATGATATACTGAGACATGGATCCTTTTCAGTATTCCTACTGTGCTCTGAGCTCATGCTCTCTGAGATTTAGTGTTTGGTATTAGTTGAAAATATTTCTCAAACATTATTACTTAGATATTTTCCAAGCCTTTTCTATCTTTTCTGTCCAATGTATTCACTCTATGGCTTTAGCCCTTTTATAATTGCCCCATCATTCTTAGACATTCTGTTCTCTGATTTCCCACTTTTATTTTCCTTCATATTTCAGTTTGGAAAGTTTCTACTGACAAAGCTTATTTTCTTTCATTCTGTTTATACTTTCAGCTTTTTTGTTATATTCCAAATGTTTCTGGCATGCCTTCTACTTCTTCATTCTCTTTAGCCTATTCATAACAGATATATTAAATTTCTAGACTACAAATTCGATTTTTCTGTTATTTCCAAATCTAGTATGAGTGAATATTTTGTCCCAATGTTTTCTCTCTTAGTAGGACTCACAATTTTCATTGTTGTTGAAAAGAATCATGTTTTTAATAAGATGTAAATAATAAGACTTCAACAGGAGCATTTGTTTCCATAGAAAGGAGTCAGCATGTGTTTCCTGTCTTCAGAAACTTCAGGATCAGATGCTATATTTTCCTTTAATGCTCTACTATTATAGTACTAACTGCCTTCAAATATTTTTAGGGCTATGAACAGAATACAGCCATATAGTTCTCTAGGAGTTTATATGTATATGAGATGTGATGAATAATTCTGCAGTCTTAGGATTTTGTCTTTGATCTTTTAGTGAAACTGAATTGGGTATTTTTGCCTAAGTCAAAGTATAAGTAGGTTTAGTGTTTAACACTTGACTTTCAATAGAGTAGATTTTTGTAAAGTCTATATTGTTTTGTATTTAAGAATAAAATTCTCCTTGAAGGGAAGTCATAATTAAGAAAATGGAGTTCTTTGAATATCTTACAAGATAGTTACTTATTTAAAATGTATGTATTCTCTCTGTGTATCTGTCACTCCATAGAACAGGGTCCACTGGCAGGCACAGCTCCTGCTCCAGTTTTTGGGGGACCTGCATGAAGATCAAAAAGCTCTTCTGCTACATATTGAGGGGGTCTAGACCCAGCCCACATATGCTATTTGGTTTATGGTTCAGTCTCTGGGAGCATCCAAGGGTTCAGGTTAATTTACTCTGTTGGTTTTAATGTGGAGTCTCTATCCCCTCCAGATTTCTAAATCCTTTACCCTACTATTCTACAACACTTCCCAAGCTCCATCTAATATTTGGCTGTGGGTATCTGCATCTCTTTAGGCCAGATGCTAAATGGAGCACCTTGGAGGATAGTTATGATAGGCTCCTATCTATAAGAATAACAGAGCATCATTTATAGGGTCATAGACTTGATCTTGCCCATGTTTTAGGTTTTAAGTTGGGCCACCCATCAGTCTCAATCAAAGGAATTATAATAAAAAAAAGTTCATAGTATTTGTATAGAAACAGACAGGTTGTTCAATGGAATAGAATTGACAACCTAGAAATAAACCCACACACCTGTAGACACTTGATTTTTTGACAAAAGAAGCTCAAACCATATAGTGGTAGGGTAAGGGAAGAAAACATCATGAACAAATGGTCTAGTCTATCTGGATGTCTGTATGTATAAGAATACAAATTGAACCATATTTATTACCCTGCAGAAAACTCAAGTCCAAATGGATGAAAGGCCTCAACATAAAATAGGGTCTACTAAGTACAGTAGAAGAGAAACTGGAGAATAGTCTTGAACTCTTGGGTGCAAAAGACAACTTTGTGAACAGAACACCTATAGTTTGACACTAAGATCAACAATTAATAAATGGGACCTCATGAAACTAAAAAAATTCTGTAGGGCAAAGGACACCATTAATAGGACACAATGGCAGCATAGAGAATGGTAAAAAGATATTTACCCACCCTACATCTAGCAGAGGGCTAATATCCAAATATGTAAAGACATCAAGACATTAACTACAAACACACCAAATAACTCAATTAAAAATAGTTTAGAGAGTGAAACAGAAGTCTCAACAGAGGAATTTATAATGACCAAGAAATACTTAGGAAAATGTTCAACATCTTTAATCATCAGGAAAATGCAAATCAAAACAATGTTGCGATTCCACCTTTCACATCTCAGAATGGCTAAGATCAAAATCTCAAATGACAGTACATGTTGGCAAGGATGTAGACTATCAACTTTGAACTGCTACATTCAATGCTTAGGTAGCACTGAAACAGGACAATAGAAATTGGAAGTTCAGGGTGAAATCATTATATTAGTAACAACTACATTCTGAAGAGATGAAAGAAAAATAATATGAAAGATGTTGAATAAACATCTTAGAAAATATTACATTAAATACTTTTCATCCTCTTCCCTTGTCCCTGGCAATAGAGTTGTTAACAGTGTTTGGACAGTATGAGTGGAGACAGATTGACTTCTGGGATCAGCTTCATCCACACAGGTTAACATTATGCAGGGTGAACAAGGGCTATATATTTATATCAGGGAGTGGGCAGTGAATTCCAGGGTAAATATATGTTACTGGCTATGGTTGGGGACAGGGAATGCCTCATTTACATAAAAAGGAATTCTAAGAACCTAGATGGCTTGCTATTATTAGGAGAGAGGAAGTTGAACCTGTAATGGGGCTGCAGACTATGTGACTGTCCAAAGACATGAGGGAAGTAGAGACTGGATGCATGAAAAATTAGACTGAGAGCAGGGATACAGCAGCTCTAACTTCTGCCAGTCTCAGGATGAGCTTTTGGGCAGTCTCACTCTTTCTTTAGCTCCACAGTCACACTTTCTCACAAGTGTTCATTGCACTAGAAAATAAAATCATATCAGACCTTCAAGGAAGACCTATTCCACAAAATAGAAACAGAATGAACACTACCCAATTCATTCTATGAAGCCACAGTTATGATGCATATTCACCCTTGGAGATGGAATGGTTTCTGTCTAATCAGGAACTTGTCACAGTTTCCTTTCATAGAAAACTCAAAAACCCAAAAAATAAAATAGAGGTCTTCATAACAGATATTTTTCTAAATCTATCATGTTTAATGTTCCAAACAGTTTAAAATCTGTTTGAGTGCATATTGTTTTAAACTTCAGGAGATATCATGTATATTTAAGAGGCATTTAAATATTAAAAATTATTTTGGTGACTTAAAAAAATAGTTATTTGTGGAAATTGGTGTATCTGTTTTTATTTTCAAAATGTACTTGTTGACATCTTTTAAGCCATTTAAAGTTAGACTAATTATTTTCCAGTGCTTTTATGAGACATGTCAAAATACTATTTCAAATCCTTTAAACACATTTTATTATAAACATTGGAAAAAGAAAGTAAAATCATATAATGTAGCTGATTATGATTGTAAAACAACGTAACTGGTTATATGGGGGTTTTTGTTGGATATTTTATTTATTTACATTTCAAATGTTATCCTCTTTCCCAGTTTCCCCCATCCCATTCCATTTCCCCCTGCTTCTATGATGGTGTCCCCCCACCACCCACTCCTGCCTCCCCAGTATGGAATACCCCTACACTGGGGCACCGAGCCTTCACAGGACTAAGAGTCTATCTTCCCATTGAGGTCCCACAAGGCCATCCTCTGCTACATATGCGACAGGAGCCATGGGTTGCTCCATGTGTACTCTTTGGTTGGTGGTTTTGTCCCTGAGAGCTCTGGGGTTATATGTTTTAAAGGTGATCAAAATTCAGGTAGATAATTATTATTTTATTATCTATTATTTTTTGTTGTTTTTTAAACTTTTATTGCATTATGATGAGAAAAGTTACATGATTTCATTTATCTGAATTTGTTAACATTTAAAAGCACAGTTTAAGTAAATAGAATTAAATCACATTCTTGTTTCCCTTTTGCATCCCCACTCCTCCGAGAGACCCCCCTTCAATACTTACAATATCTTTTTTGTCATATTCCTTAAAATTTATAAAATATTATAACAATAAAGATAAGTATTATAAAAGTTGTTAGATATAAAACAACAATCAATTTAACAGTCTTATGTACATGCTCATCTACAGCAATAGTGAAAATACATTTTTCTCAATATAAATTTTAAATAACTCCAAACATATTAACTGTATACTTCAAAATAGTATATCACTACTGGTATTTTCTTAAATGAACATAAATATATAAAGTCTTTTTGTTTGTTTGTTTTGTATTTAGTAGAGTTTAAAATCTTGGCTCTTACTGTGGTACAAGCCCAAAATAAGAATAATTTTTAGACATTGGATTTCATTGTAATAAGTCTGTACTTCAATGGCCCTCACATCACCAAAGGATTTTACCTCCATTGTAGCTAAGCTGAGAGTTGATAGTTCTGCTTCACCAAGAAATGAATTGTAGGCTCGATTTTTGCATATATACTTCCTGCTATGGTCAAAGCTATTTGACTTGAGTGAATGACTTCATTCTCAGCCCACAGAGAACAGGTTACATTCATTTAAGAAATGGTATAGGTATTAATAGGGTCTATCTATAAAGTCATTCACCAACTGTTTCAATGAACAATGGTTCTGCTTGGAGGTGGCACAGACATTAGGTAGGGGTAAGAATTTAGTTCATTAGCTGTGATAATTTGGAAAAGCATTCATCTCAGAGAAAGAGTAACTTATAAAGTCCTCTTCTTCAAACTTGATACAAGAGTTACAAAGGTCAAGCAAAGCATTCAGTCTCACTCTTTGTTTTTCCCTTACAACTAACCTCTCTAGTTAATTGTATATGTTTCTTTTGGGTATATAAATACATTTGAAATATATAAGCTGTTCTGAAAACCATAGTATAGTGTAAAAACATGAAATAAACAATACTGCTAATAGAGAGGCTGAGATAGGAAAAGCAAGATTTCAAGATCCTTATGCTGTACACAGCCAGACACTGTCACAAACAAACAAGCTGAAAGTGTATATAGATTGTACAATGTTGGACTTATTTCTCCAATTACCAAATTAGAGAGACCATTGGATGACAATCAACAAATTACTAATTCCTCATATTATTGGATTTCAATTGTTAGGATATGTTGGTAATATTAATTTTATATTAATATATTAAGAAAGAGTAATTGCCACTTCCTATTGTTTTTGTTGTAAGAGGTAGAATTAGGTTTGTGTGGATTTGTTGAAAGATTACCTTC
>NW_022196913.1:84306728-84308374 GCF_008632895.1 Mastomys coucha
GGATGTTTTGGGTTAGGAGCTTTTTGCTTTTTGCATTTTCTTTGACTGTTGTGTCAATGTTTTCTATCATGTCTTCTGCCCCTAAATTCTCTCTTCTATCTCTTGTATTCTGTTGGTGATGTTTGCATCTATGACTCCTGATTTCTTTCCTAGGTTTTGTATGGCCAGGGTTGTCTCTCTTTCTGTTTTCTTTATTTTTTCTATTTCCAGTTTTAGATTCTGGATGGTTTTGCTCATTTCCTTCACCTGTTTGATTGTGTTTTCCTGTAGTTCTTTAAGGGATTTTTGTGTTTCCTCTTGAAGGGCTTCTAGCTGTTTACCTGTATTCTCTTGTATTTCTTTGAGGGTGCAATTTATGACTTTCTTAACATCCTGCATCATCGCCATGAGAAGTGATTTTATGTCTGAATCTTGCTTTTCCAGTGTAATAGTGTGTCCAGGACTTGCTCGGGTGGGAGAATTGGGTTCTGATGATGCCAAGTGACCTTGGTTTGTGTTGTTTATTTTCTTATGAGTGCCCCCTGCCATCTGGTTATCTCTAGTATTTCCTGCCCTTGCTAAATCTGACTGGAGCCTGTCCTTCCTGTGATTCTGGTTGTGTCTGAACTCCTCAGATCCAGCTGTCTCTGTGATCCTATGATTCTTGGATCCTGTGATCCTGGGCTTGTTAGATCACCTGGGAGTGGGGCTGGTGGAGTTTCTGTGTGTCTGGTCCCACTGGTCCCAGTTACTCCCGGTGAAGGGACAGATGTTGGTTCCTCCTCATCTCTTTATTATCTATTGTTAATATATATATTATTTACAATGTATAGCTCTAGAACCTCTGAAATGCCCAACCCCTAACATACACACACAGGCTCACACACAGAAATCAACTGAAGAAATCCAAATCCCTTGTGTGGAATCTGCATTTGATGACAGTATGCTTATTCTAGCAAAGTGTACCTGTGGTGTTCGATAATCTTTTTTTGTTTTCAAAATTAAACAAAGTCATGGGGAGATTATCTATACCTTTGCCCATTTATAGTAGCTGGTGCTTGGAAATTAGCTATAATGATATAGAAAGATACAACTAATATTTTAATGCTGTATATAGGCTTAAACTGGGTATTCCAGAACATTTTCCATTGTTCGGCAAACTCAGATATTAGATAAATAAGCAAATGAGTTCACAGATAATTTTTTATTAGATATTTTCTTTATTTACATGTCATATGATTTCTCCTTTCCCAGTTTCCCCTCCCCCCCCAAAAAACCCATAAAACAACAACAAGAACAAACCCCTGTTCCCTTCACCCTCCCCTTGGTCTCCACCCCACCTCCTCCCACTTTCTGGCCCTGGCATTTTCCTACACTGGAACACAGAATCTTCACAGGGACAAGGGCCTATCCTCCCATTGATGACCAACTTGGCTTTCCTCTACTATACACATGCTGCAGAGCTATCAGTCCCACCATGTGTACTCCTTGGTTGGTGATTTAGTCCCTGGGAGCTCTGAGAGTACTAGTTAGTTCATATTGTTGTTTGTCCTAAGGGGCTGCAAACACTTCAGCTCCTTCGGTTTTTTCTTTCTTTCTTTTTTTTTATTAGATATTTTCCTTATTTACATGTAAATTTCTCCTTTCCCAGTTTCCCCTCCAAAAAA
>NW_022196913.1:84308998-84323627 GCF_008632895.1 Mastomys coucha
TACTCCATTGTGTAGATGTACCACATTTTCTGTATCCATTCCTCTGTTGAGGGACATCTGAGTTGTTTACAGTTTATGGCTATTATAAATAAACCTGCTATGAACATGGTAGAGCATGTTCCCTTATTACATGCTGGAGTATATTCTGGGTATATGCCCAGGAGTGGTATAGCTGGGTCCTCTAGCAGAATTATGTCCAATTTCTGGAGGAACTGTCAAAATGATTTCCAGACTGGTTGTACCAGCTTGAAATCCTACCAGCAATGAAATAGTGTTCCTCTTTCTCCACAACCTCTCCAACATCTGCTGTCAACTGAGATTTTTATCCTAGCCATTCTTACTGGTGTGAGATAGAATCTCAGAGTTGTTTTGATTTGCATTTCCCTGATAACTAAGGATTTTAAACATTTCTTTAGGTGCTTCTTAGCCATTCGGTATTCATCAGTTCAGATTTTTTTGTTTAGCTCTGTACTCCATTTTTTAATAGGGTTATTTGGTTCTCTGGAGTTTAACTTCTTGAGTTTTTTATATACATTTGTTATTAGCCCACTAACAGATATAGGATTGTTAAAGATCTTTTTCCAATTTGTTGGTTGCTGTTTTGCCATATTGACAATGTCTTTTACCTTACAGAAGCTTTGAAACTTTATGAGGTCCCATTTGTCAACTCTTGATCTTAGAGCATAAGCTATTGGTGTTCTGTTCAGGAAATATTCCCCTGTGCCTACGTGCTAGAGGCTCTTCCCCACTTTCTTTTCTATTAGTTTAAGTGTATCTGGTTTGATGTGGAGGTTCTGGATCCACTTGGACTTGAGCTTTGTACAAGGAGATAGGAATGGATTGATTTGCATTCTTCTACGTGCTAACCACCAGTTGAGCCAGCACCATTTGTTGAAAATGCTGTCTTTTTTCCACTGGATGGTTTTTGTTCCTTTGTCAAAGATCATGTGACCATATGTGTGTGGGTTCATTTCTGGGTCTTCACTTCTGTTCCATTGATCTACCTGCCTGTCACTGTACCAATACCATGCAGTTTTTATCACAATTGCTCTTGTAGTACAGCTTAAGGTCTGGGATGGTAATTCCACCAGAGGTTCTTTTATTGTTGAGAATAGTTTTGGCTATCCTTGGATGTTTGTTGTTCCAGATGAATTTGCAAATTGTTCTTTCTAAGTCTGTGAAGAATTGAGTTGGAATTTTGATGGGGACTGACTGCATTGAATCTGTAGATTGCCTGTGGCAAGATGGCCAATTTTACTATATTAATCCTGCCAATCCATGAGCATGGGAGATCTTCCCATCTTCTGAGATCTTCTTCAAATTCCTTCTTCAGAGAATTGAAGTTCTTGTCAAAAAGATCCTTTACTTGCTTAGTAAGAGTTACACCAAGGTATTTTATATTATTTGAAACAATTGTGAAGAGTGTTGTTTCCCTACTTTCTTTCTCCACCTGTTTATCTTTTGTGTAGAGGAAGGCCTCTGATTTGTTTGAGTTAATTTTATATCCAGCTACTTTGCTGAAGTTGTTTGTCAGGTTTAGGAGTACTCTGGTAGAATTTTTGGGGTCACTTCAGTATACTATCATATCATCAGCAAATAGTGATAATTTGACTTCTTCCTTTCCAATTCGTATCCCTTTGATCTCCTAATTGCTCTGGCTAGGACTTCAAGTACAATATTGAATAGGTAGGGAGAGAGTGGGCAGCCTTGTCTAGTCCCTGATTTTAGTGGGATTGCTTCAAGTTTCTCTCTCTTTATTTTGATGTTGACTACTGGTTTGTTGTATATTGTTTTTACTTTGTTTAAGTATGGGCCTTGAGTTTCTGATCTTTCCAAGACTTTTATCATGAAGGGATGTTGGATTTTGTCAAATGCTTTCTCAGCATCTTATGAGATGATCATTTGTTTTTTTTTCGTTGAGTTTTTTTATATAGTGAATTAAGTTGATGGATTTCTGTATATTAAACCATCCCTGCATCACTGGGATGAAGCCTACTTGATCATGATGGATGATCGCTTTGATGTGTTCTTTGATTTGGTTTGTAAGAGTTTTATTGAGTATTTTGCATCGATATTCATAAGGGAAATTGGTCTGACATTTTCTTTCTTTGTTAGGTTTTTGTGCGGCTTAGGTATAAGAGTAATTATGGCCTTATAGAAGGAATTGGGTAGAGTACTTTCTTTTTCAATTTTGTGGAATAGTTTGAGGAGTATTGGTATTAGGAGTTCTTTGAAAGTCTGATAAAACACTGCACTAAGCCCATCTGGTCCTGGGCTTTTTTGGGTTGAGAGATGATCAATGACTCTTTCTATTACATTAGCAGATATGGGACTGTTTAGATCATTGATCTGATCTTGATTTAACTTTGGTACCTGGTATCTGTCTAGAAAATTGTCCATTTCATCCAGGTTTTCCAGTTTTGTTGAGTATAAGCTTTTGTAGTAGGATATCATGTTTTTTTTGGGTTTCCTCAGTGTCTATTGTAATGTCTCCCTTTTCATTTCTGATCTTGTTAATTAGGAAACTATCTCTGTGCCCTCTAGTTAGTCTGGCTAAGAGTTTATCTATTTTGTTGATTTTCTCAAAGAACCAGCTCCTGGTTTGGTTGATTCTTTGTATAGTTCTTTTTGTTTCTATTTGGTTGATTTCAGCCCTGAGTTTGATTATTTCCTGCCTTTGACTCCTCTTGGGTGAATTTGCTTCTTTTTGTTCTAGAGCTTTCAGATGTGCTGTCAAATTGCTGGTGTATGCTTTCTCTAGTTTCCTTTTGGAGGCACCTAAAGCTATTAGATTTCCTTTTAGGACTGTTTTCATTGTGTCCCATAAGTTTTGGGTATGTTGTCGCTTCATTTTCATTAAACTCAAGAAGGTCTTTCATTTTTTTATTTCTTCCTTGATTAAGTTATCATTGAGTAGAGTGTTGTTAAGCTTCCACATATATGTGGGCATTCTATTGTTTATGTTGTTACTGAGGAGCAGCTTTAGCCCATGTTAATCTCATAGGATACAAGGAATTATTTCAATCTTCTTGTATCTACTAAGGCCTGATTTATGACCAATTATATGGTCAATTTTGGAGAAGGTACCATGAGGTGCTGAGAACAAGGTGTATTCTTTTGTCTTTGGATAAAAAGTTCTACAGATATGTGTTAAATCCATCTCTTTCATAACTTCTGTTAGTCTCACTCTGTCTTTCTTTAGTTTCTGTTTCCATGATCTGTCCATTGCAGAGAGTGGAGTATTGAAATCTCCCGCAATTATTGTGTATGGTGCAATGTGTGCTTTGAATTTTAGTAAAGTTTCTTTTATGAATGTAGATGCCCTTTGGTTTGGAGCATAGAGGTTCAGAATTGAGAGTTCATCTTGGTAGATTATACCCTTTAATGAGTATAAACTGTCCCTCCATGTCTTTTTTGATCATTTTAGGTCACTTGAAAGTTGATTTTATTTGATATTAGAATGGCTACTCCAGCTTTTTTCTTGGGACCATTGACTTTGAGGATTGTTTTCCAGCCTTTTATCCTGAGGTGTCTGTCTTGGTCACTGAGGAGGGTTTCTTGTAGGCAACAAAATGTTGGGTACTGTTTATGAACCCAGTCTGATGGTCTATGTCTTTTTATTGGGGAACTGAGTCCATTGATATTAATAGATATTAAGGAAAAGTAATTGTTGCTTCCTGTTACTTTTGTTGTTAGAGTTGGAATTCCGTTCATGTGGCTGTCTTCTTTTAGTTTTGTTGGAAGATTACATTTTTGCTTTTTCAGATGTAGTTCCCCTCTTTGTGTTGGAGTCTTCCATTTATTATCCTTTGAAAGGCTGGATTTGTGGAAATATATTGTGTGAATTTGGTTTTGTCATGGACAACTTTGGTTTCTCCATCTATGGTAATTGAGAATTTTGCTGGGTATAGTAGTCTGGACTGGCATTTGTGTTCTCTTAGGGTCTGTATGACATCTGCCCAGGATCTTCTAGCTTTCATAGTCTCTGTTGAGAAGTCTGGTATAATTCTGTTACTTGACCTTTTTCCTTTACTGATTTTAGTATTCTTTCTTTGTTTTGTTCATTTGG
This sequence comes from Mastomys coucha, assembly GCF_008632895.1. Classification (NCBI taxonomy): domain Eukaryota; kingdom Metazoa; phylum Chordata; class Mammalia; order Rodentia; family Muridae; genus Mastomys; species Mastomys coucha. The sequence continues at coordinate 84,313,068 of NW_022196913.1, forward strand.
TATTTTGACTACTATGTTGAAGGAGAAATTTCTTTTCTAGTCCAGTCTATTTGGAGTTCTATATGCTTCTTGTATGTTCATGGATATCTCTTTCTTTAGGTTAGGGAAATTTTCTTCTATAATTTAGTTGAAGATATTTACTAGCCCTGTGAGTTGGAGATCTTCACTCTCTTCTATTCCTATTATCCTTAGGTTTGGTCTACTCATTGTGTCCTAGATTTTCTGGATGTTTTGGGTCAGGAACATTTTGCATTTTCTTTGACTGTTGTGTCAATGTTTTCTTTGGTATCTTCTGCGCCTGAGATATTGTCTTCTATCTCTTGTATTCTGTTGGTGATGCTTGCATCTATGTTTCCTGATTTCTTTCCTAAGATTTCTAATTCCAAAGTTGTCTCTCTTTGTGATTTGTTAATGGTTTCTACTTCCATTTTTAGGTCCTGGATGGTTTTGCTCAATTCCTTCACCTGTTTGTGCTTTACTGTAATTCCTTAAGGGACTTTTGTCTTTCCTCTTTAAGGGCTTCTACTTATTTACTTGTGAGCTCCTGTAATTCTTTAAGGGAATTTTTTTTGTTTCCTCTTTATGGGCTTGTACCTCTTTACCTGTGCTCTCCTGTATTTCTTTAAGGGAGTTACTCATGTTCTTCTTAAATTCCTCTAGCACCATCATAAGATATGATTTTATATCCAAGTCTTGCTTTTCCGGTGTTTTGGGATATCCAGGACTTGCTGTGGTATGAATACCAGGTTCTGATGAAGCCAAGTCATCTTAGTTTCTGTTGGTAAGATTCTTGAGTTTGCCTTTCAACATGTGTTGATCTCTGGTGTTAGATGTTCTTGCTGTCTCTGACTAGAGCTTGTTCCTCCTGTGTGTCTGTAAGCCTGTGTCAGCACTTCTGGGAGATCAGCTCTCCTCTGGTAAAACCTGGGCACAGATGGCTGTGGATCACTTCTCCTTTCTGAGTCCTGGGGGCAGAGCACACCCTGTAGACAGGATCTTTACTTGTGGGAAGGTACAGAGAGAGCTGTGGATCTGTTGTTTCTCCTAGGTGTGGAAGGAGGTTGAGAGAATCCTGTCTGGGCTGCTCTGCCACTTGTGAGGACTGTGCCTCCTGACTGGTCCCTTAGAAAGTCACCGGAGAGAAAATAGGGGATCTCACCCGAGTCCTTGGGTTAGAGCACTTTGTGAAGGCAGGCTCTCTGCTTGCAGGGAAGGGGCAGAGAGGGCTGCAGATCCACCGCCTTTACTCCTAGGTGTAGATGGAGGTTGAGAGGATCCTGTCCTGATGATTTTTTTTTTTTATTACAAGCATTCATACCACATCTGTCCTTCCAGAAATGGCAGGTTAGTTCATGTACACAGGAAGACTGGCAGGTTAGTGCATGTACACAGAAAGACTGGCAGGTTAGTTCATGTACACAGGAAGACTGGCAGGTTAGTTCATGTACACAGGAAGACTGGCAGGTTAGTGCATGTACACAGGAAGACTGGCAGGTTAGTGCATGTACACAGAAAGACTGGCAGGTTAGTGCATGTACACAGAATGACTGGCAGGTTAGTGCATGTACACAGAATGACTGGCAGGTTAGTGCATGTACACAGAATGACTGTTTTTAGATACTTGGTTGGGAAGTAATAGATTAGATGTTAATAAAAACGAAAATACAGACTAATTACCTTTGCTTTAAAAATTTTTAAGTAAATTCAAATGCTATAAAATGAAAACATACTTTTCACACATATTTTATATGTCAAATGTTCAGCACATTGTGTATTCTAATTAAAATCGGGTGGGTTATTTGTGTTATTTTAGACAGTCAACTAGACACAGGCTAGACTCAGCTCACAGAGAGGCTTACTTGAGGAATTGCATGTATAAGATTAGCCTGCTGGAATGTATATGGGGAGATATTTTAAGTGTTGTAAGAGAGCCTAGCTCACTGTGGGCATTATCATTCCCGGGACAGGTGATCGTGAGCTGTAAAAGAAAGCTAAAAACACATAGGCCACAAACCAAGACAGCAAGCAGGGTTCCTCCATGTTTTCTGCCTTCATGTTTCCTGTTTCAGTCCCTGTGTTGAATGCCTTCAATAATGGGCTATACCTTGTAAGATGAAATAAAACTTTTCCTATACTTACTTTTGTTCAGAAAATTTTATCAAAGCAACAGAAAAGAAACTAGAACAATAATGGAAATAATTCTTGTTTTTAATGCTTGACAATACCACACTTATATGCAATGCACTATGATTACAATCATCCCCTACTCCCTCTCTCACCCCCCTGCCACTGACCTCTTCTTCCTTTTCTCCCCCTCCGTCCTTCCTTCCTCTGTTTTTCTGTCTCTCTGTCTCTCTCTGTCTCTCTCTCTCACTCTCGCTCACTCTTGCTCTCTCATTCTCTTGCTCTCTCATTCTCTTACTCTCTTACTTGCTCCTTCCCTCCCTTTCTTTTTCAGACCACACTCAGGCATTACTATGAGTTTATAAATAAAAAGGTCATAATTTATCCTAACATCTATACTCAACTTCACTCTTCCCCATGATTCAATTCCCACAGTCCTTCCGTATCAGATCTATGATGTTTTCTGTTCCTTACTCAGGGTGACACAGAATCTTTTTTTGGGACCAAGCACTCAGAAGTCACTTCTTCACATAAATCTGTCTGGAAACAGATTGATGATCATAAAGGACTGATTTTCTCTCTCACTTCCCTTTTAATCTTGCAAAATATTGTTCTTGACTGGGAAATGACTTCTCTGTCTTTAATTTAGATTCTCACTTAGTTTCCAACCTTCTCTTTAAAGCAAGCCCTGGCTTAAATCTTCTCCATTCCTCATCCTCAAAGTTAATGCTTTGCAAATGTGCTCATTTGTATGGTTTTACTTTGATTAATTTAGTCAATTTGCATGTGGTTTCTTTCAATACTTTTCAAACTCAGAAGACCCTAAGCGCATATGAAAAGCCACCTGTGTGTGAAAGGAAACATATGTGTCTGTGCTGATTCCTAACACATAGTGGACTCAGTGGAATGAGGTAAATTTATTGTCAAGATTTTTTTTTCAAGTACTGAGAATTGAAACCAGGGCTTTCTTGTTGCCTGTAATTTTAAAATCGATGCTTGATCCTTCTCAAATGCCCTTGTTCTCTCAATCTCTCTTGCTGCTAGCTCCACCAGCCTCACTCAGCTCTCATGGCTTGCTAATGCTTTTCCTACAAACTTGTGGCTGGCTCTGCCCACCACCAATGACTACCCTGTGGCTGCACTCTCTCTCTCTCTTGCCTATCTGGGTTGTCATAGAGGTTGAAAATCACCACACAATCTTAATATTTAAAATCAGCCATATGTTGCAACCACTGGGCACAGAATCTATTGTCCTGTGTTGGGATCCACTGGGTCTAACAGCTCCCAAGCCTACATGGTGTCAGTCTTCTCCACCCCATACCCTGGCCAAAAAGCCCTTTCTCTATATTGTGTCCTCCTCTTTCTTCTGGATCCTGGAAAACTCACCTCTGTATCTGCTCCTGAGATTGGCTTCTGATGTCTTTATTTACCCAAACAATTAGGGAGCCTTCCCTGACACCTTCTCGTATTTTCTGGGTAAGAATTCCAACCCTGAGCTATATCCACTGTTCTCTCCTTACTTTTGCTTTGAGGCAGAATTTACTTATTAAGATGTTTGGTATAGTTTGAGCCTCATTGCCCAGGTTGCTTTTGAACTTTTTAACATTCTGGTTCAGCCTTCCAAATAACTGGGATTACAGGTCTGTATGACATGGCCCTATCAGCATTTACGATTTTTACAAACTTTGTGTCACATCTCACCATAAGTCTCTATATCGAGGTCACATTCTCCTATCAGCTTTGGAGCACAGGCTTCACTTTAGGGTTAGTGACAGGCTCCGCAGCACCTTATTTCTTTACTGTTAGTTGCTCAGGGGATACTGGTCTGTCTAGGCTTAGTTGCTTTTCTTTCACTGTTCCTGAAGTACGCCTATCAGCAAGGGGTTCTATGTAGCAGAACTCTGTAAAGGTTAGGGAATATCAGAAGGTTCTAGAAATAGAAGGTACTATCAAAAGGTACTAGAAATAGCTGTAAACCAACAATAGTCATCACTTTCCCTAGATATAAATCATTGGCTCACTTTTTTCACTACTTGTTTTCTTAAGATTCCAGCCTGGGAAGTGTTTTGGTGCTCCTCAGTTTTTCTTTGCCAGGCCTAAATACACATCCTACTAATTAAGCAAAATATTTTGATTTTCCCTCTCCTGAGCTTATCTGAAGTCATAAGTGATTATTGTCCCAGTTACTACTAAGAATTATTTCTTGAGTATTTAAAGAATTTTTATTATTATTATTATTAGTATTAGTATTAGTATTATTACTATTATTATCTTGTACCTTTTATGTGAACTTTCTCTTCCAGGTATATTGTGCTTTCATGATATATGATTACATAAAACACTCTAAGCCCACTATAACCATTGCCTTATGAAATAATAGAACACAGTTAACAAACATCAAAAGGCTTATGAAGGGGTTTTAATAGCATATGCCTACTTAGGGTTACATTATTTGTAAGATGAAATAATAATCTACTAGCCTTGAGAGACTTTCTCAAGCTAGAGAACATTAAATGTCTTTGTAGTAGAAAGTGCTGCTCATTCATATCCGTAAGGTAGAATATGAAACCAGCGTCCATTTTCAGGATTGCTTTACACTGAGTGCAATGTAAAACTCGACTTTGTGACTTAGATTATGACCTAGTATGTGAGATTATAACTTGATATATTTTAGGCAGAGGGTGAGCTATACCTTGAGAAGATTCTATTTTATTATTTGAAGAGAGTTTAGGAAGTGCAGAATCCTAGCTGGCTACATCCCTTGTGCTCCTTGCGCTTGTCTGCAATCATTCTTACTTTTTCTACCTCATACTTAGAATGGTTCTCCCTAGGGGTTTTATTTTCCTGACTTCAGTGTCATTCCAGTTTCTTTTGTATCTTTAATATCTCCTTCCCATGACTCTATCTTTTGAACTTTAAATGTCCTCACAAGACTCTCATCTTTACAGATTCTTCTAGACCAAACAATAGAAAACAACAACTTACACTATATCTGAGCTGCTTTCATTTTGTTACATGAAAGTTTATTGTATTGACAGACTTTGTATCTTAGGTAGTGCATGATAATTGTTTGAATTATACAGACAAGAGTGGATCTTTACTTTAATATTTTTATTCAAGTTAGCCATTGGCATAGCTTAAATAGATTGGTAAATAAGAATAATATCACAATTTTTCTGGTGCTAAAATCACCAAATGTAGGAACTGGAAAAAGAAAACAGATCCTCTGAAAGAGCAGTAAGTGATTTAATTAAGTGTTTTTCTAAATTTTTATGATTTTTTTGTAACAGTTATATATTGACAGAAGACTATGAGGAATTTATTAAAATAAAGGTTGATATTAAATAGAAAGATTGTAGCTAATTTGATCATCTGAACTTTAGATTCTTCTAAAAACTTTCATTTGCAATTTAAACTAAATTATAAGAACAACAAAAAATAAAACTATAATGTGATCTGGTTTTTATTTTCACTCTGTCATAAATTCTACTTAGATAATGAACCCTTTCCTTACTAATCAAATGAACACACCACCATAAGAAATAGTAAATATTTTTATCTCCCCCAAATGCTAGTTCAGCATTCTCTTTGCTAACAACATGTAACATTATGGCATATGTCTTAATCAAATAAAATTATAGGTGTTTTGTATGTGGCACATTTCAACAATCTTCTCAATTTTATACAACAGTATATAATTATATCTCTTAAAACATGCAAATATGCAAATAAAAACATAATTGCATATAATAACATTAAATGTATATTTAAAAGTTAGCATAATGTATGTATAGCTCCTCAGTAAATTCCCAAAATGAAAAAAATAGTCCATGCCAAGTCTGTAGGTAATAAAGCATGTCTAGAAATACTAAAATAAATCACCACAGGAAGATGGATTGTTGAATGAAAGGTGAAAGAACTGTTCCTTGTACAACAATCAGGAATTCACTGAACAAAACAAATTATCCCCTGTCAGCCATTTAAATAGTGGCCTCTGAGAAATGAAAGGCTTTTTAAATATAAAAATCACCTACAAAATGTGTACAGCACTTTGCACATCAGATAGCATGTTAATAAATTTCATTCTTCTTAAGCTCACTTCAAATAACATTCTACTGCTTTGCTTATTTTATTAAAATAAAAGGACACAAGGGCCTTTTCTTTTTCCCATTGAGAGTATTTCTGTAAATTTGTTTGTCCTCGAATAAATAGGCACTGCTTGGAAGTTACAAGTCATTACTGGACAAAGGCAATTGCAAGATGAGCTACCCATAAGTTATAGCAATCAAAAAGAGACATACATTTTACCTATGTGTGTTATTTATGGGTAAAATAAACTTGGAAATCATCTATAATATTATAATATAAATTTCTGAAAAGTTATTCCAGAAATTATTTGGATGACTGTATTTTTATAATTACAGTAAAATACAATGACAAAAAGGTGCAAACAAAATTGCAAGGTTCTTTGTATTATAAGATCAATGACCCCTTGTCCACTTCCAGTTTTGAATGGCTAGTGGTGAGAGCCTCTGTGCTTCATCTCTTAGACTGCATTTCATCCTTTTGGGGGAATGCTAAAATATTTCTGTTCTAATAAAGAACAGATATAAACCCTACTTGATCCATAAACTTAACTCACTGATATAACAGATTCTCCTAAATGGGTTTAAATATGCCTCTGCTGTTCTAAACATTCAGTCACTGAAAAATTGTTCTGAGTTTTCTGCTTGAGACTTAGTCTGACCTTGAGTTCTGTAGGACTCCTGAATTGACTAATCAATTACACTGCTCCAAAATCACCTTGACTCCCTCTCATTTTTTCCTCTTGTTTATGCCAAAATACTTACAGACAAGCAGAGAGTATGTCTTAAAACGCCAGACAGGTTGTCAGGCAGCCATGACTCTTTTGAACTAAGCATTCTGAACCCTAATGAAAGGAGTTCTATCTGTTGAATACAAGATGATTTCTTACCATGCACTCCTCCATCTTCTCTCCTTCTTGAGATACATAGTAATACTAAAGATAGCACATGTGATCATTTAAAAATATGACACATAAATAGTACATAAGGTGTTTAGGACACATAAATGCATAGTGTTTGCTTTGAAATGCCATAAAGTGTTTTATATATACTTCAACTATTTTATACATTATTGAGCACATAACACATATGTATTGTCCAATAAGCTTCCACAGAAGATAATTCCACAGAAGATAATACAACCAACTACCACAGTCATGGTTATTTCTTTTTTGTGTCTTTGCTGACTTTTTGAAACATGGTATCACTATGTTGGTTCATCAGGCCTAGAACTAAAAGCCTCTTCTCAAACTCCTCCTCAACCTTAGCTCTAGGGTTACTGATATGTGCTTCCACATCCAGCCTTGACACATTTTATTCTGATAATTTATAAAAGTTTTCTACTTCTCATTAGCAGAGTCTGTATTGTTAATTCAGGAGGAAGATTTTGTGCATATTTTATGATAATTATTAAATTCAATTACAGTGGGTACCATTTTGGTTTTGATATTAACAGCACTATAATTGTTTGCTCAAAAGACCATTAAGTGTACAATATGTATTTTAAAAGTCAGTGGAATTTTTACTTTACCTGAGTAAAAATTTTTATCACAAATAGGTATCCTCTCTCTTTCTATACTTTCCAATAAAGTTTCTGATAAATGCCTAAAATGAATGGTCATGAAATTTATACTTTTGATCCTTCTATCAAAACTGATTATATAGTATGTAGTATTCAGAACAATTTCTATGCAATTATTATACTGACATTTATCAGAATAATGTTCCTTGACATTTACCACAAATTGTACTACTCAGAATCTGTTCCTTGAATTCTTTTTTTAAAGTAGCTTCAAAGTATTTGCTGTCAGAATAAATTGCATATACTGTATATGTACTTTGATTATTTTTGCAATTTTTCCTTGATTTTGAGTTTGATAACTTCCTATAGTGCAAGATTAGTTACAATTTTTATTGAAACTGACATTCCTCTGGTAAGTCTATTGCCTAGACTATGGTCAGCTTGCCCACATACATTAATGGTAGGGTGTCTTTGAGCTTACCTTGTCAGTGCAAAACATGGAGCAGAGGAAACATCAGAATTTCTTCTCAGAAGCTGTCAAGGAAAAATGATGGGAATAATTTCCAGAGTGCATACATTCTTCTGACAAGATTGTAGAAGCTTGTTTACTTGGTTTGTGCTGTTACTTTTTAAAGTTGAACTGGGTCTCTGATTAGCACGTTTATTACAGCAATATACAGAGTCTGGTGGCATTTTGAATACTTTGGGAGTGTACCTTTACCAATAACAGCATTTCTTAAATCCAGTCTTAGAAGTTAAAAAACAAATTTCTCTCCATATATTAAGAAACTACAGGAAAAGATGAAAATCATAGGGATTCTGCAAAAATGACAAAATATCATGACTCTTGGATTTCAGACATTGGATTAAGTCTCATAATACTCCACAGCCAGTCTCACGACTCCCAGAAAAAGCTCCAATCCCAGGCACTCTAACATGCCCACATTCACAGGATCCCAGGATCCAAGGAGCTTGGTTACATCAGGATCTCAGGTTTCCAGAGGCAGCTTGACTCTTGGGAGCTGTGTCTCCTGACACACTCAGGATCTCAGGATCATAGGATCCCAGAATCACAGGATCACAGAGACAGCTAAACTCTGAGGAATTCTGACACAACCAGGATCACAGGTAGGACAGGCTCCAGTCAGATATAGCCAGGGCAGGTAGCACTAAAGATACTCAGATAGTGGAAGGCAAGCACAAGAACATAAGCAACAGAAGCCAAGGTTACTTAGCATCATCAGAACCCAATTCTCCCACCATAGCCACCACACCAGATAAGCAAGATTCAGATCTAAAATTACTTCTCATGATGGTGATAGAGGACTTTAAGAATGACATAAATAACTCCCTTAAGAAATAGAGGAAAATACAATTTAACAGCTATAAGCCCTTAGAGAGGAAACTTAAAGAACTACAGGAAAACACAAACAAGTGAAGGAACTGAACAAAACCATCTAAGATATAAAAATGGAAATAGAAAAAATAAAGAAATCACAAAGGGAGACAACCCAGGAGTTAGAAAACCTAGGAAAGTGAGTGATCAGGAGTCACAGATGCAAGCATCACCAACAGAATACAAGAGATAAAAGAGACACCATAGAAAACATTGACACAACAGTTAAAGAAAATGCAAAAAGCAAAAAGCTCCTAACCCAAAACATTCAGAAAATCCAGAATACAATGAGAAGACCAAACATATAGATAAAATGTATAGAAAAGAGCAAAGATTCCCAACTCAAAGAACCAGTAAATATCTTCAACAAAATTAGAAGAAAACTTCCCTAACCTAAAGAAAGAGATGCCCATGAACATACAAGAAGCCTACAGAACTCCAAATCGATTGGACCAGATAAGAAGTTCTTCCCATCAAATACTAATCTAAACACCAAATGCACTAAATAAAGAAAGAATATTAAAAGCAGTAAGGGAAAACGGTCAAGTAACATATAAAGGCAAACCTATCAGAATTACACCAGACTTCTCACCAGAGACTATGAAAACTAGAAGATCCTGGGCAGATGTCATACAGACCCTACAAGAACACAAATACCAGCCCAGGCTACTATACCCAGCATAACTCTCAATTGCCACAGGCAGAGAAACCAAGATATTCCATGACAAAATGAAATTTACACAATATCTTTCCATAAGTCCAGCCCTACAAAGGAGAATACATGGAAAACACAAACACAAGGAGGGAAAGTTCACTGCAGAAAAAGTAAGAAAGTTATCTTTCAACAAACCCGAAAGCAGATAGCCACATAAACATAATTCCAGCTCTAATAAAAAAAATAACAGAAAGGAACAATCATTTTTCCTTAATATCTCTTAACCTCAATGGACCTAATTCCCCCAAGAAGACATAGAATAGCAGACTGGATACATAAATAGGACCCAACATTTTGCTGCATACAGAAAATATAGCTCAGAGACAAAGGCAAACACGACCTCAGAATAAAAGGTTGGAAAACAATTTTCCAAGCGAATGGTCCCAAGAAACATGTAGGAGTAGACATTCTAATATCAAATAAAATCAACTCAACCAAAATTTATCAACAACAACAAAAAAAAAAGATAAGGACAATCAGTCCCACCATGTATCGGCCCTGTGACGGTTCCGTGCCCCAGTGTAGGGGAATGCCAGGGCCAGAAAGTGGGAGAGGGTGGGGGGGGCATGCTGGGGGAGGAGGATGCAACAGGGGTTGTTCTTGTTGTTTTGTTTTGTTTCGTTTTGTTTTTTGAGAGGAAACTGGAAAAGGAGAAATCATATGGTATGTAAATGAAGAAAATATCTAATAAAAAAATCATAGTTCAAAAAAAAAAAAA
>NW_022196913.1:84323707-84338243 GCF_008632895.1 Mastomys coucha
GTTCAAAAAAAAAAAAAAGATAAGGAAGGACACTCCATACTGGTCAAAGGAAAAAAATCTACCAAGATGAACTCTTAATTCTGCATATCTATGCTTCAAATGCAAGGGCACCGATATTCATAAAAGAAACTTTGCTAGAGCTTAAAACACACATTGTACCCCACACACTAATAGTGGGAGAGTTCAACACAGCAATGGATAGATCATGGAAACAGAAACTAAAATAGAGACACAATGAAACTAACAGAAGTTTTGATCCAAATGAATCTAACAGATATTTATAGAACTTTTCATCCTAAAGCAAAAGAATATACCTTCTTCTCGGCACCTCACGGTACCATCTCCAATATTGACTACATAATCAGTACAAAACAGGCCTCGACAGATAAAAGAAAATTGAAATAATCCCATGTATCCTATCAGATCACCATAGACTAAGGCTGGTCTTAAATATCAACAAAAGCAACAGAAAACACTCATACACATGGAAACTGAACAATGCTCTACTCAATGATAACTTGGTCAAGGAGGAAAGAAAGAAAAAAATGAAAGGCTTTTTAGAATTTAATGAAAACGAAGACACATCTTACTAAAACTTATGGGAAACAATGAAAACAGTTGTAGGAGGAAAACTCATAGCTCTAAGTGCCTCCAAAAAGAAATGGAAGAGAGCTTGCAATAGCAGCTTGACAGAACACCTGGAAGCTCTAGAACAAAAAGAAGTAAATACACCCAAGAGGAGTAGAGGACAGGAAATAATCAAACCAAATAGAATTAAAAAGAACAATACAAAGAATCAACAAACCAGGAGCTGCTTCTTTAAGAAAATCAACAAGATAAATAAACCCTTAGCTGGACTAACTAGAGGGCACAGAGATATTATCCAAATTAATAAAATCAGAACTGATAAGGGAGATATAATAACAAAGTATATTTTAAAATAACTCTTCTGTTTGTTGAATATCAACAGTTGAAAATATTAAAATCATGTTCTACAAACAGCATGGAAATATTATTGATAATTTTTCTCACTGTGCTTGAAATGTTTTGGTAAATAACACAATCTCAGATTCACCATGTGATCAAATATCTTGCAACAAAACTTCCAAAAGAGTTTGCATCCAGTCTTCGTAATTTTCTCTAGTTTATTAAAAAACTATACTATGTAATAGTCTACTAATGTACTGAAGTTGTATCTTACTTTATAATATGTGATGTTTATTTGCCTAAGGATACATTCATGAACAGGATCTTTTAGTATATAGTTGGGTCTTATGGTGAGAGACAGAAACAAAGAAATAACACAAGTATTATTTACCATTGAATTAGCCTGTATTTGTTGGGGTTTGGTTGTTGCTGCTGCTGTTGTTGTTGTTTTTCCAGTTTTACTGCCTTAATCATATTTTTTTCAGGCTACTATTGAAAGTAGGGTTCAATCTCTAAGCATAATTATCAAAGGTAAAATAAAGTTTATAGGAATCATGCTTTGCTAGAAAGTATCTTCATTCCAGGAACAATACAAGCTTGGGAAAAACTGTAATTGCACATGATTCACTGTCTTAGTTATGGTTTTATTGCTGTAAAGAGGCACTATGACCATAGCAATTCTTATTAAGGAAAATATTTTATTGGCAATGCTAGCTTAAAACTCAAAGGCAGGCATCCAACAGCTGCACTGTACCTGTCCTGAGCATCTGAGACTTCAAAGCCTGCTGCCACAAGGATACAGTTCCTTCAAAAAAGCCACACCTTCTTCATAAAATCCATACCTCCTAATAGGCATTCCATATGTCCAAGCTTTCAAACATATAAGTCTCTGGGGGCTGTCTTATTCAAACCACTACATCCACACATTAAATTGCCTAGATATAGAGAGTAACATGAATTCTCCATGTTACTCTACTTATTTAACCTTTTATATTTCAGCACTGAGCTCATATGGTGCCAACACCATTCTATTGTGATTAAAATACTAATTTCCAGAACCAACCTAGTTGGGTTAGCTATACATGTTCTTTTCTCATTGCTGGGCTTCTTTGGTACTGGATACTATATGTAACAGAACAATCAGGATTAAGTTTTAATATATAAGGCATTTCACTGCTCTAGGAAAAGTTTTATACTTGTGAGTGAGGAAAAATATTAAGTCAGTAAGATGAAACGGAGAAGGGAATGACTTAAGTATTGAAAATATTTCAGCATGAAAATTTTGGTTAGACCTTATAGCAATATAATAATGTGCTGAGTTAGCAGTAACTAAGCTTCAGTCAGCTGCCCATTGTCGTGTATCTACCTCAGTGTGTGGGCTAGTCATTTACATCAACACAGCACAGAAAGAATGAAAAGCACATGTCTAAATCCAAGGTCCTTTTAGATAGATTCCCTCTGACTAGAATACAAAATAACTTTGTATTTCCATTGTCAGTTTTCTTTGTTCTTTGCTGAATTGTGTTGATTTTATTTTGATGCCCTGGCTTTTAGCTCTCACCTTAAATCTTCTCAAGTACATTGCAACAAATTGTCACAGTGAAGCATGAATAGTAAAGTGAGCATTGTTGTCAGGAAGGAAAGTCAATGTTGACAGCACAGACATGTTTCTTTGGTTCTTGAAACAATAGAGATTAGCATGTGTTCTTTAGACTTAACTACTAGACAGAATGTTTGCGTAAGAGCACAATTTTTTAAAGTTACTGATTATGAATTCTTAATTCATTCTTTGTTACACTTAGTGAGTCAATCAATTCAACTGGGCAAGATATGGATAAAATTCTGATGTTTTCTCTGTCCTTCCTTCTCCTTCTGCCTGTCTACTCTCCACTCTCTCCTCTACCTTTCCCTCTCCTTCTCTCCCCTCCCCTTCTCTCTCCTTCTCTCTCTCTCCTTCTCCCTCTCTCTTTCTCTCAGTCTCTCTCTTCTTTTCATTTCTGTTTCTCTTTCCCTCCCCCTCCCCAGCTTTCTTTCTATTTCTCTCTTTTTAAATTTCACTTATTTTTGGAGCAGTTTTATGCATATAAAGTGTTATAGAATTAGGTCATGAAAAAAAAATCAGATGGCATTTGAGATATTTAGTTCTTTCCAAATCAATGAGCTGTTGAAATGTCCTTTTCATAGAGGAGACTCCTCAGCCAGCAGGGAAATGCAAATTGAATTTACTTTAAGATTCTATCTCACTATAGTCAGAATGGTTACATCAAGATGTTCTCAAAAGAAAATTGTGAATATCTAGTAGATATTTTAAAAAATATTCAAAATCTTTAGTCATCTGAAAAATTTAAATTAAAAGTGCTCTGAAAACCTACTTCTCCCCATATTGTACGACTATAATTGAAAAAAAGTGACAACATATTAGTTAAGATGTTAGGAAAAAAGAGGAGAGAATGCAAATTTGTATGACTTCATTGACACTCATGGTGGTTCCTCATAAACTAAAATTAGAACTACCATTGGCCTATCTATTCCACACTAAGTTATAAATATATATGATTCTGAGTCTTAATATCAGAGAAACCATGCTTAATGTGATAATTATCACAATAGCTAGATGTGCATGAGGAGATGAATGGATAAAGTCATTGTAATGCCTTTCTGCATCACTGTTTTCCTAGCCAAGTTAGTGATATTTTGGGACATTCCTCTGTGTCCCTTTGCAAAAGATCTTCCCAGCTAAGTTTGTGACAATGCACAAACATACACACACACACACACACACACACACACCACTCATGAGTATCAAACTGCTCCTGTCTACCAACTGTAATGTCAGCACATGGTTTAGGAGCAGTACTAAATTATATAAAGATGAGTGGTGACTAGAGATGGTGCTCCATCTGTGAAGCTATAGGGAAGTCCTCAACCCTGATGGGGGTGCTATCCATTATGGAAATACACACCAGTGTAAATAACATTACACCTATGATCTAGAAGAAACCTCATTAAACTTATTTGTTCCTCAAATTAAACTTTGTTGAAATTCTAACTGGATTTGATGGAAGAACTTTAAGAAAAGAGGCATTTTTTGAAATCTTCTCCTGGAAGGGAATTTTAGCAAAGTCATATATGCACAGTAAATATTTTTCAATCACAGAATGAAAGAAATGATGATATTTGCAGAGGAAAAGATGTAACTGAAAATTATAGTAAGTGATGTAACCCAAACTTAGAAAAATAAATACAATATGTTTTTTCTTATACGGAGATCTTAGATTTTAACTTTTATGTGTGAGTACACATGTATCTGTGGGTGTATTTCTAGTTTGTGAAACTAGAATAAAAACAAATGGAGGAGAAAAGGTGTTTTCAGTGGAGTGTGATGGAAATAGAATACATTTGACATGAAAATGAAGTAGTGGTCATTGAGTTAAGAAAGGAATGAGCAGATGAGAGTAGAAAGGGGAATCAATGGGAAAACAATGAAAACAAGGCATAGGCTGTTATGAACATACTGAGCTTGTGTCCTTGTGGCATGTTGGAGCATCTTATGGGTGTACAATCAGGAGTATTATAGCTGGGTCTCTCTGAAGAACCACCAGACTGATTTCCAGAGTGGTTATATCAACTTGCAATCCCACCAGCAATGGAGGAGTGTTCCTCTTTCTATACATCCTTATCAGCTTCCACTGTTACCTGAGTTTTTAATCTTAGCCATTCTGACTGGTGTGTGGTGGTCTCTCAGGGTTGTTTTGATTTGCATTTCTCTGATGACTAAGGATGTTGAATATTTCTTTAGGTGTTTCTTGCCCATTCAAGATGAGAATTCTTTGTACCTCATTTTTAATAGTTTTTTTTTTTTTTGTTTTTTTGTTTTGTTTTGTTTTTGGTTCTCTGGAGTCTAAATTCCTGAGTTCTTTCTATATATTGAGTATTAATCTATTATTGGATATAAAGTTGAAAAGATCTTTTCTCGATCTCTAGGTTGCTGTTTTGTCCTATTGATAATGTCCTTTGCCTTACAGAAGCTTTTCAAATTTTTGAGATTCTATGTGTCAATAGTTGATATATATATTATTTACATGTCACCTGATATCCCCTTTACTGGTTTCCCCTCAGAAAACCCCCTATCCTATCTCCCCTTCCCTGCTTCTTTAAAGTTCTTCCCTCACCCACCCACCCACTCCCACTCTCACTCCTGCCTCCCCACCATCACATTCCCTTCACTGGGGCAACAAGCCTTCACAGGACCAAGAGCCTCTCCTCCCATTGATGCCCTACAAGGTCATACTTTGCTACACATGTGGCTGGAGCCATAAGTCCCTCCATGTGTACTCTTTGGTAGATCTGGTTTTATGTGGAGGTCCTTGACCCACTTGGACTTGAGCTTTGTAAAAGGAGATAAGAATGTACTAATTTGCATTCTTTTACATGCTGACCACCGCTTGAACCGGCACTATTTGTTGAATATGTTGTTTCTCACCCCCACCCCACCCTATCCCCACACACACTTGATAGTTTTGGCTTTTTTGCCAAAGATCAGGTGACCATAGTTATGTGGGTTTAATTCTGGGTCTTCAGTTCTATTCCATTGATCTACCTGTCTGTCTCTGTACCAATACCATGCAGTTTTTATCACTATTGCTCTGAGGGAGAGCTTGAGATCAGGATGGTGATCCCCCCAGAATTTCCCTTATTGTTGAGAATAGTTTTTCCTATCCTTTGGATTTTTATTACTGGGAACAACCCAGATGACCCTTAACAGAGGAATGAATACAGAAAATGGGGTACATTAACACATGGAGTTCTACTAAACTATTAAGAACAATGACTTCATGAAATTCACAGGAAAATGGATGTAACTAGATAATATCATCCTGAATGAGGTAACCCAGTTACAAACAAACACACATGATGTGTACTCACTGATAAGTAGATAGTAGCTCAAAAGCCCAGAGTACCCACTCTACAACTCACAGAACATATGTAGCTCAAGAAGAAGAAAGACCAAAGTATGGATTCTTTAGTCTTACTTAGAAGGAACAAAATAATTATGGGAGGTAGAGAAAGGGGGAACTTGGAGGGAAAGAGGAAGGGGAGGGACAAAGGGAGGAGACAGGGGAAAAGTAGAGAGGGTCAGAAAATTGAACAAAGGTGTGTAGCAGTGAGGAATGTGGAACTGGAGGTAGCCACTTCAAAGTCCTGGATGCCAGGGAAGCAAGAGGTCACCAGTACACAGCAGTGAAGACATTAGCCCAAATAACAAACAAAGGGGAGAGAGAAACTATAAAGACAATACCCAGTGGATAGACACAGCCCCAGGTTGAGGGATACGGCCACTCACCCATCTCAATAATTTTAACACAGAATGTTTTCTATCTAAAGGAAATGCAAGGACTGTGCACAGAGACCCCAACGGAAGAGATAGGGGAAGGACTTAAGGAGCTGAAGAGAATTCCAACCCCATAGAAAGAACATCAATATTAACTAATCAGACCCCCTCCTCTCCCAGAGCTCCCAGGGCTATATCACCAACCAAAGAGTATACATGAAGGGATCCATAGCTCCAGCTACATATGTAACAGAGGATTGCTTTGACTGGCATCAATGGGAGGGGAGCCCCTTGATCCTTTGGAGGCTCAATGCCCCAGTTTAGGGGGAAGCAGGAGCAGTGAGACAGGAGAGTGTGAGTGGGTAGGGCTGCAGCCTCAAAGAGGCAGGGGGAGGGGTTGAGATAGGAGGTTTGTGGAGGGGAAACTGGGAATGGGGACAACAATTAAAATGTAAATAAAATAAGCAATTAAAAAAGCAAAAGAAAGAAAGAAGGTAAGAAAACAAGGCATAGATGAGGAAAACAATGGAACAGTTTTCATTGTGGGCTAAGTTAAAACAAAGAACAAAGGCATACAGGATTTCTACAAAATGCCATATAGCAAATTCTATCCCTGACCTAGCACCCTCCAACCTACACACACACACACACACATACACACACACACACACACACACATACACACTTAAATTGGTGTAACTGTGAGGCAATTTGTGACTCCCTTGTCTTCATTCTAGCTAGAGACACTATAATACATGTTGGAATCCTAATGCAGAAAGAAATCTTACTGTTCTGAGGAGCTAGGAGCATGGTTCCTAGAGATCAATGTCTATCAGTGGTCTTCTGGGAACATGACATCTAGTCCCTTCGCTCCATCTTGCACTGAGAGAATATCTAGACAAGCTCCAATATCTCTGTGAGATACATTTGACACACAATTTTATCCCCAGGTGCAGGTTTCAAGGGTAATTTCTGCTAAACAGCATGCAGACCTATCTGCCCCTGAGAGCGATAGCCCTCTGAGGACCCCGTCTGTTTTCCAGACAGAATAGAGCCTGACTCATGCAGAAGGCTTCTAGGCAAGCTAGATCTAATTCATTCAATCCTTATCTCTCTTGGAAGTATAAATGTCTTCAAATACACTAACTGTTACTACTGGTGTCACTTCATTTAAGTCTCTTATGAAATGGTCCTACTCACCCCCTACTATAGGTGGTACCACATACAAGAATATGTAAAGCAGAAAAGTAAGCATATGTATGGGAAAGAACACCCTGTGCAGAAGTGTGCAGGTGGAACATATTTTTGTGGGTACTGTGCAAATGGCAATTCATTTAAGGAATACTTAACCCCAAATATCTCCATTTGGTTTCTTGATTATTTCAGTTGAACTCAAGAAACTATTCTTGTAGTAAGGGCTAGCCAGCTCCTTTCTTAATTTGAGCACACTATAATGATTATTTGAGAGAATCAGCCTTTTCTGTACTAGAATGAGAAATAACCCTTCTCCACCAACAACACAGGATTGTTGCAATGGACCTACACAAATGTTTTTACCGAATAACCTTTCTGTAGGGTTTACAGTTCACCTAGATCTCCTAGTGATGTCCTGGAATGGGTTGTCCCATACTATAGCTTTCTGTTCTATCTGTTCTTGTCAAGGATTTATGATTCTTTGTGTCAAAAGATATAAAAGTTTCCTGGTCTTTCATTTCTATTAATCCTTAGTCTCCTGTGAGGATCTGCAGGTACCTGAAGAGTAATGGTAAAAGGTGTATGATTTTCTCTTATAAAAGTAAAACAAAAATAAAAGAGAAATATCTAAATTTAATAAAGCTAATAATGATGTATATTCACAGGTCATATTTTTGACATTTTATCTAAATAATCTGAGTTCGTATAAAATTATTGATCTATGTTATTCTAAATATTTTGAAGTTGAGCACACTACATTTATATCTGGATCACTTCAATTTACTTTAAAATATCTATTTGTACGTGTATGATTTATGTGCATAAATGTGTGCCTATTTCTGTTTGTGAACTCCAATATATACATGCATACAACTACCATTGTGTGAACTTCAGAGGACAACCTTATGCTTAGTCAAATTTATCCTACTTTCTTTGAGACAAAGTCTTTTCTTATTTACCACTGCGTACTCTAAAATAATCAAGGATTCATGAATAGCTGTGTCTAATCTTACCTCAGGAGCAAAGGAATTACAGATACGTGTTATAGTACCACACTTTGCACAGGTTCTTGGGATTTAAATTCAGGTTCTTATGTTTTCCCAGCAAGCTCTTTACCCATTGAGTCATATCCCTAACCTTACTTACATGTTTAAACGTGTAAAATCTATGTCTAGATACATCTTTGTGTTTACTGACACATAATTTTCACAAAAATTTTGTACTAAAGTTGTTTTAAACATTGTTTTCTCCACAGATTTACTTTGATTCTTTTCTGAAGCACCTCAGGATAAAATTACTATGACACTGTCCTTATGACTGAGTCACCTTTTCTCAGTCATTTTTCTGTTCATTATCACGTCATTTACAATGTTAGAAGGTTCTAACATCCTTCTTTGAACCTTTTCATTTGACAATAAGAGGATTCATTCAGAAGGCATATTTTAAAGCCCACCAACTTAAGTGCATTTTGTATGTATAAGGAATATTTTTTTCTGAAGTAAGTTAACTTCTGAATTGATAAATTGTTCAAGGCAGATTACTTTCACCAAAATATGCCAGTCATGGCATGAATTAATCCCATGTGATATTTCTCTTTGTGTAGCTCTGCTCTTATTATACTATTTATCTATCCATTTACGTATAATAAAAGAGACAAATATATATGTTTACATAAATTAAGACTATTAGTTTCATTTCTCTGACTCATTTGATGATCCTAGGAAATATATTGTTAGATCATGAGCTATTAAAATATATTTGCAAAATGTACTTACAAATATATATCAATTTGTATACTAAATTAAAAAATAGAAGTCATTAAGAAAATAGTCTAAAAGTTAATAAAAATATAGATTATCAAAATTCTGTAAAATGGCAATAATATAAGGAAGATAATTATAAACAGTATGTGACATGATAAAATTACAGATATAAATAATTGATATCATTATTCATCAGTTAAACTGCAAAAAACTCCAATTCCAAGGTAACAAAAATTTGGGGATTAGAGATCAGTAAGATTCTTATCAGCATAAATTTATATAGTATGAACAAAGATGGATAATCAGATTACCACTTCTTAGGTGTTTTTTTTTTTTCTTTTGTGTTTTGTAACCAGTCTCAGTCTGTATCTTAAGCTGTCCTTAAATTCACAATACTCCCTAGCTCATTTGTTGAGAGCTAAAATTACAGGATTATACCATGGCATTCTACATTTACAGTTAATTAGAGATATCTATATGATTGGGAGAAATGTCTACACATATTTTCCTCAGTCGCTTGCAGATATTTTCATTTGAAGCCTCTATGCAAATCTGAAGACATTTTTATTCATACTCATTTTAAATAGGAGAAAAACCACATATGACATTTAATAAATGAAGTTAACTAAGCTGAAAATCATCCAAATCATACTGAAAAGAACAAGCTATAATAAAAAATTGAAGTTGTTGGGTGTCAGTGAATAAGGAGAAGAAAGAAATAACTGAATTATAAAAAAGGTAAGTGAATATTTAGGATGTTGAATTTATTCTGGATAATGTTGTGAAGACACATAACTATATATTTGTCAAAACTTGAAAAAAGTAACTACTATTGTTAAATTATTTAGAAAATTGATTTTTCTTTTGCTTTTTCGAGACAGGGTTTCTCTGTGTAGTCCTGGCTGTCCTGGAACTCACTCTATAGACCTGGCTGGCCTCGAACTCAGAAATCCGCCTGCCTCTGCCTCCCAAGTGCTGAGATTAAAGGCATGTGCCACCACCGTCCAGCTAGAAAATTGCTTTGGGATGTAGGTTTAAAAAATAATGAAGAAAACTAAATTTTCATTTTCAAATGATAACCACTTGGAGATGGGTTCTGTGGTAGGCATGTGTTCGATTTTCTCCTTTCAGCTCAAGAACTGCACCTGGTGTAGACCAAAGCAATCCATGCTTCTTCAGTTAAGAAAGTTTCATTTGTGAAACAAACTACTTCTCAGGGTAGGCCATGTGGCCAGTAGGAGTTGGCCAACAGAAAATAAAGTCAAAGACATCTTTGGAGGTCCTTGCCTCAAAATGAAGTGTCAGGGCTCTTTCTTTTTTTTTTTAATTTTTTTCATTTTATTTTATATTTGTTAATGAGGTAACTATTAGTTAATTTACTTTTCCCATATCTTTCTTGTCCAAGTTCTTATCTCTCACTTCCCCTTCTTCTAAAATTCCCCTCTTTCTCCTCAGAAAAAGTAAGGCCTCTTATTGATATCAACCAATCTTGGCATATCAAGTTGCAGTAAGATTAAGCCATCTTCTTTTATTGAGGATAGACAAGGCGGCCCAGTTAAAGGAAGGGAATCCAAATGTAGGCAAATGAGTCAGAGACAGCCTCTGATCCTGATGCTATGGTCCCACATGAAGATCAAGCTTCACATTTGTTACATATGTGCAGAGGGCCTAGGTCCATCCTATACTTAGTTTCTGGTAAGTGGTTCGATATCTGTGAGCTCCTATCTTTCCAGGTTAGCTGATTCTGTAGGCTTTCTTGAAGACATGTCCTTGACATGCCTGACTCCTATACCCATTCTTCCTCATCTTCCACAGGATTGTCAGAGCTCTGAACATAATGTTGGATGTGGGTCTTTGTGGCAATAGAAACTGGGAGATTGGGGGTTGGGGTGGAGAGTGGAGAAGGAGTCCAGGATTCAGACTCCAGAGACCAGTTTCAGGGTACATATTTAACATATCTAACTTTTTTTCAGCCAATCAGGGTGCAGATATATAATCAAGATCAAATAGGGCATTACAAGAGTTGTCCAGACAAATCTAATTAGCTTGGCCATAACTCTGTAGAGAAAGTGTCAATCATGCAGGAAGATATCCATGAAGATGGAAAAGCAGTCGTTGTCCTCGCCTAGGGTCCTATGTTCTGTCTCAATGGTGTGTTGAAAGCCATCTTAGATCATGTACAGTGTATGGACAATGAGAACTCCAGGAGTCTCGGGAGCCTATGGTGCTTTGCTCTCCATCCCATTTTTTCCACCACTAGGTTTATTTTCACATCCTCCACAGGTCCCCCTTCTTTCTTTATTACAAGGCTGAGTACTTCTAATAAAAGGGACTTGATGTGGAGCTGCTGAACTCTTATATGTCAATGGCACAGATTATGAAAAACACAATTCCACCTCCAACAAGAGTAAAAGGATAAATGCAAAGGTTTTCATGGGAAGCAAATTGGAGTAGCTTTGATCCTACATACTTAAATGATCCAGTCATTTGTCCCAAAATAATAACACCTACATGAGTAGCATTAGTTGAGAATATATTATTATGCAGCTGGTATACGAGACAAAGAAATGGGGAATTCCATGTACCAGTTATATGGCTCTGCTGTATATTTAGTGCCACTATACTATTAAGGTATGTCTACTATTATATTATGTCAAGCAGATACCAGGATAATCTGGATCACAATTAACTCAAGCAAGATCCCATAGATGATTAGCATCATCCTGTAAAAGTCCCACTTGATGGTATAAATTTAACATGCCTAGCTGCAAGGGTTAGTTTACCTCTAACTGTTTACCAATGTAGAGGCTATCAGAGTAGAGATATTAAGTGAAGGGGTCATCTGCACAGAATATTGTAAGGCTATAACCACAGGGGCTATGGCTGATGAAACCAAGAGCCTCACCATTTTGCCAGCAATAAAGAGAGATATGCCAAAATCACTTCGATAGAAATGTAGGGATAGGGCAAAATTAGAAATGACAAGTTCCCCAGTCTAGACATCACTGCATTTCCAGGAAGCTAGATTAATGGTGGTTCCTGGAGGAACATGACAGTATCTCAGTTCACAGGATCTCAATAGGGGGAAAGTGCAATTAATCTCTTAACAATTTAACTTGGATTGGAAGTGCTGCTTTGTAACCAAGTCAGGAAGAAAAAAGGAGGCCTTGTACAGAAATGGTCAGTGTATGTCAAATTGGGGGCTGCTCCCCATGAGTAGTATGGTTGGTAATCTGACAACTGAGTAAGGTGTGGTATGATTTCCTTCAAAGATTAAGCCATAAAAAAGCTACCATGGATAAAAATGAATGGCCTATAATCCAAACAAGACCAGGAGCTGAAGAGGCCATGCTGGCCCGAGTGATCAGAGAGACCAGTGATCATCGGGTTGTGAGTCTACTGAAAAAAAGTAAAACAGAGATGGGTCAGATGTAGTGCAATTTTGGCCCCCAGAATGCACTCAGGAGGCCACAGGTACTGGCAAGTATATTCAGAAATATCACATTCAGGTAGGTTTCTATTCTGGACAAAGATACCATGTCCCACATAGATTTTATGAGTCACATTTGCCTTTTTGTTGTTGTTGCTTGCATGACACACAACCTCACTTGATCAAAATAATTAGGAGGACCCTGCAGTTTTACTTCTGGGTAAGATTAGTTCCCTTTCCTGTGGTAAGAGTCTGGTGTCAGCTGGACACCTCAATCTAAATTACTGTTACTCATAACTTCTCCCCTCTCACAGAACCTAAACTTCCATTGAAGGCATTGTTTCCCAGACCACATAGCTCTCAAAGCGGTTTTCCAATCCTGTGGGGTATTCAATAGTGGTCATGGACTTAAAAATTTGCTCCATAAGGGAACAATGTAGCCCATTCTCTACCATAGCTTTCCTATACTTTTGTAATGTTTCTAGAGAGTAGGGCTTCCAAGTTAGGGTTTTCCCCTGGGGCAGGGTGGAGAATTATAGGCAAGGCAGTAGCAAGAACCAAGGGATCAAGTTTGGTCTTATATAGGGCGAGCATAGGTGACTCCTCTTCTTCACTCTCCTCATTCACTTTGTAGCCTCAGAGGTTGGAGACAAGGGCAAATTTTGATCTTCTCTTCTCTTTGTGTCCTTCTGTTCATTGCACCACACTCACGGTAACTTGCCAGGGGTATCACACTGGTGAGTCCACATCACTCACCAGTTTCAAACTCATACAGTGGCTGTGCCTTTACCCATAGGGGCAGCAGGAATATCATCAACAGTAGTGTTTCTACCTATAAGGTCAGCAGGAGACACACCCAGGATCAGAGGTGAGCAGGAACCAACATCTGTCCCAACACTGGGAGTAACTGGGGCCAGCGGGACCAGGCACACAGGAACTCTGCCAGCCCAGTGACTTGGGTTCCTTCCGGTCTGTCTGGGCTGGGATCCAGAGCAGACCTTGGGCGCAAGCACCACATCCAGTCCCACAACACCCAGAGGAAGCTCCACTCCCAGGTGCTCTGACACAACCAGGCTCAGAGGTGAGCAGGAACAAACATCTGTCCCAACACTGGGAGTAACTGGGACCAGCAGGACTAGGCACACAGGAACTCTGCCAGAGCAGTGACTTGGGCTGTCTGGGTTAGTGTTCTTAGCAGACCTTGGGCACAAGCTCTGCAGCCAGTCCCACAACACACAGAGAAAGCCATACTCACAGGTGATCTAACAAGCCCAGGATCTCAGGATCCCAGGACCACAGGATCACAGAGACAACTTGAATCTGAGGAGTTCTGACACAACCAGGATCACAGGAAGGACAGGTTCCAGTCCAATTTAGCAAAGGCAGGTAGCACTAGAGTTAACTAGATGGCCGGGGGCAAGCATAAGAAAATAAATAACACAAACCAAGGTCGCTTGCCATCATCAGAACCCAATTCTCCCACCATAGCAAGGCCTAGACACACCATCACACCAGAAACGCAAGATTCAGATATAAAATCACTTATGATGATGATACAGGACCTTAAGAAAAAAATAAATAGCACCCTCAAAGAAATACAGGAGAACACAGGTAAACAGCTAGAAGTTCTTAAAGAGGAAACACAAAAATCCCTTAAAGAACTACAGGAAAACACAATCAAACAGGTGAAGGAAATGAGCAAAACCATCCAGAATCTAAAAATGGAAATAGAAACAATAAATAAATCAGAGAGACAACCCTGGAGATACAAAACCTAGAAAAGAAATCAGGAGCCATAGATGCAAGCATAACCAACAGATGCAAGAGATAGAAGAGAGAATCTTAGGGGCAGAAGACATCTTAGAAAACATTGACACAACAGTCAAAGAA
>NW_022196913.1:84339774-84371196 GCF_008632895.1 Mastomys coucha
TTTTATATCAAACAACTTTTATAATACTTACTTTTATTGTTATAATATTTCATAAATTTTAAGGAATACGATAAAAAAGATATTGTAGGTGTTGAAGCATGGGAGGAGTGGTGGTACAAAAGGGGAACAAGAATGTGATTCAATTCTGTTTAATTAAAATATGTTTTTAAATGTTAATAAATTCAGATAAATTGAAATCATTTAACTTTTCTTATCATAATGCAATAAAACTTAAAAAAAAAAGGTCAGCAGGATACTTTTCTGAAGCTGCACCTTTATCTATGGGTGCAGCTGCATTATTGGAGGCAACTCCTCCTGCTTCTGCTGATTTTTCCTCCACTGTCATTACTGGGGTGTCAGAACCTCAGAGGCATCTTAAGAATGATGCAAGTATAGAATGGGAGTAAGGCAGCAGGGAGTTTTTAGTCTAATTTTACTTCTCAGAGGAATTGAAACATTTTCTCTTTGACATTCCTTGTTACTTAGCTTTGGGTCTTTGAATTGTAGCAGGGTTATCCTTTACTTTATGGCTAAGATCCACTTATGAGTAAGTGCATATGATATGTCTTTCTAGGTCTGTGTTACCTCACCTGAGATGATATTTTCTAGGTTCTTCTATTTGCCTGAAAATAACATGATGTCTTTGTTTTTAATAGCAGAATACTTTTCCATTGTGTAAGTGTACCATATTTTCTTTATCAAATTTTAGGTTGGGGGACTTTAAGCTGTCTCCAGTTTCTGATTGTTACTAATAAAATTGCTGTGAACTTAGTTGAGCAAGTAAGTGTCCTTGTGGGATGGTGGAGCATATTTTAGGTATATGCCTAGGAATGGAATATTGAAGTCGAACTATTTCCACTTTTCTGAGAAACTACCATATCAATTTCCAAAATGAATATACAAGTTTTCATTCTCACCATTAATATAGGTGGAGCCCTTGCTCCACATCCTTATCAGCATGATCTGTTGCTTGAGTTTTTATCTTAGCTATTCTGATGGATGTTAGATAGAATCTGAGAATTATTTTCATTTGTGTTTCCCTGATGACTACGGGAATTGAGTACTTCTTTAAGTGCTTCTCAAGGATTAGGAATCCCTCTGTTGAGAATTCAATGTTCCTCCATTTTTTAATTATGTTATTTGGTTTATTGATATCTAGTTTCTTGAATTCTTTACATATTTTGGATATCAGCCCTCTTTGATATATAGGGTTCTTAGAGATCATATCCCACTCTGTAGGCTCCCATTTTACCCTATTTATGGTATCCTTTGACTTACAGAAAAATTTCAGTTTCATGAGGTTTATTTATCAATTGTTGATCTTAATGTCTGAGCTGTAGGTGTTCTATGTGGGAAGTTTTCTACTGTGCCATTGTGTTCAAAGCTATTCCCCACTCTCTCTTCTATCAGATTTAGTGTATCTGGTTTTGTGTCAAGGTATTTGATTCTCTTGGACATGAATTTTGTGCTAAATCTGATATACAACAAATATGGAGATATTTGCAATTTTCTACATGCCAACATCCAGTTTTATCAGTACTATTTGTTGAAGATGGTGTCGTATTTACATTGTATATTTCTGGCTTCTTTGTCAAAAATCAAGTGTTTGTAGGAGTGTGGGTGTTGCTAAACCCTACTACTTAGCGTGCAATTCTACCACATCCTGATAGCTCCTCTGAGCTTGAAGTAAAATAGAGGACTCCCTTTTTCCAGCAAGACTTCCCCTTTTCTGACCTTGTTTCTGGAGCCAGACCCTGACACCATCTACCTGTGGAATGTCAAGTACCCCTTGGTACTTAAACCCTACATGCCCAACTTCCTCTTTCCCCAATAAGAACTTGCCCAGCAAATATTTGGGAGTCTTGAAATGCATCTCCGTACAAATGAGGCATTCACACTATTTTAAACTCTAGCCAATGATTTTACTTTCACTCCGAAAACTCCTTTCCAATCTCCCAGGTTCATATATAGCCTTTGGACACCAATATCAAGTATATGTACATCAGATGTTTTATTGAATGTCAAATAAGAGAGCTGTTTCAATGAGTACTATTATCTAAAACAGATGTAACACAAAAATCCTCAGGGGAAGGTCTTCTTCCCCTGCAAGTACTACTAGGAGGACTGAGATCCTTCAAACCTCATTTGTTCTGGACTCCCTTTCATCATTCCAGCCTGGTGTATATTGGCACCTGGACACCCTGGGGGAGGAATCAGAGGACACAGAACCTCAACTGGTCTCCCATATGCATACCACATGTGGATTACTTTAAGGATGTTTGGATTAAGTCAAAGGACTTTTTTGCATTTAGTAATCTGATCATCTACTCTTTGTCTTTCAGACTGATTATATTTATCTATTAATATTTGTTAAAACATCCCTATATCTCTGGGATGAAATCTATTTGATATGGTAAATGATCTTTTTGTTATATTTCTAGATTACATTTTGAGTGTTTTATTGAGAATTTTTTTTATAGAGTTCATAAAGACATTTGGTACTTAATTCTCTCTCTTTCTCTCTCCTCTTGCTATCATTTTATGTGCTTTAGGTAGTACAGTAATTATGGCTTTATAAAAAATGGTGATATTCCTCCAGTTTCTATTTCTTTGCAAGCATTTTAGGGAGTATTGGCATGAATTCCTTATAGAAATTCTGATAGTATTCTGTGCTAAAGCCATCAGTTCCAAGACTTTGTTGGTTTGGAGAATTTTAATTATGGCTTCTACTTCACTAGGGGTTATAGGTATGTTCAAATTCTTTAGCTGTTCTTTACTTTAGTTGGGCAAGTGTTATGTAGAAATATTATTATGGATTCCTTTTTGATTTTTCATAATGGTAGTTTAGAGGTGTTTATGTATGTCATTATAATTTCTGGATTTCCTAGATATCATTATGTGGCCTGTTTTCTAATGTAATTTTGTTCACTTATATCTCTTCTACCAATTAGTAACTTTGGTAAAGGTTTGTTAATGTTTTTGACTTTCTGAAAGAACAAAGTCTTTGTTTCCTTGATTCTTTTAAGTGTTGTATTCCTTTCTGTTTTGTGAATTTTAGCTCTGATTTTGGTTATGCAGTACCACTTTTCTCCTATTGGGTTGGTTTGTGTGTGTGTGTTGGGGGGTATTTTCTAGGTCTCTCGATGTGATGTTAAGTGACTAATATGAGTTGTTTCCAATTTTTAAAATTTATTTTCTCTTTCTTTATTCTTATCTTACATCATACCTCCTAACCACAGCATCTCCATCCTCTACTCCTATCAGATACCCATCTCCCCTTCTCTTCAAATCTATTCCTCTTTCCATTTGCCTTCAGAAAATAACAAGCCTAGGCAAAAATAAACCTATTAAAGCTGGAAAAGGCAACTCAGTAGGAGGAAAAATATCCTAAGAGTAGTCAAAAAGAGTCATAAATACCCAAATTCTTATTGTTAGGAGTACCACAAAATCTACAATGTATAGGTGGAGGACTTGCACAGACCCATACAGGCTCTGGTTGCTGCTTTCTATGGGTCATGTGTTTTTGGTATTCTTTACTCATCTGGTTCCTATGATACTGCTTCCCCCTCCTCTGTAGGAATTCCCTGAGCTCACCCTAATATTTCAACATTGATTTCTGCATCTGCTCCTAGCCAATGCTGGAGGAAACCTCTCTAATGCACTAGGCACTGATCTATGAATCATTTCTTTAACTTTTTTCCTTTGTCAGACATGTTTGGTTTTACCCTAGGTCTCTGAGCCATCCAGCTTCCAGTTTCTGGCCATATAGCCATGGACTCCCTATCATAGTGTGGGTCTCAAGTTAGACCATTTATTGACTGGACACTCCCATATGTTCTTGCATACAGGACAGGTCCATGGTTTCGTGGCTGGTATGATATCCAAGTATGAATACTGGATGTTTCCTTTGCTTGGCTATAGAAGACAAGTCCAGGTTCCGTTTTCTCCCTCATCTGTTTCAGGAAGTTTCTACTTCACTAGGTTTCCACATCACTCCTCAAATGGCTGTCAATTTCAATTATCTCCCTCTATACATTTTCCCCTTATCTTTCCCTTCCCAACTTGATCTCTCCTGTCCTCATCTCTACCTGCTTCAAGTACTACTGCATAGTTCATTCAATATCCAGTTCTCAGGGAGATCCATGCATCCCCTGGTGAACACTCCTTGTTACTTCCTGTCTTTGAGTTTGTGGATTGTAGCAAGTTTATCCTTTACCTTGCAGCTTATCTACTTATAAAGTTTGATATAGTCCTGTGTTACCTCACTCAGGATTATTTTTTTTCTAGTCCTGTAAGACCCTGACCCTCTGTCAGTGGTACTTACTTTGAGACATCTTTGAGTGAAACACAGATCCATGCAAAAGCAAGAAGTTTTGAAAGACTCTGACAAGCCTTAGCTACCAGGGACTCCCTGGAGTGAACAAGACCCAGGGATCAATGCAAAAGCAAGAGAAATTTATTGAGGAATTTATTGTTCCAGTACTCTGGGGTCATCTTGCATCTGAAGGAGAGACAATGACTTCCAGCAGCTGGTTCAGCCAGTTTTCAGGGGTAGAATAGAACAACAGCCACTAAGCACAATGCGATTGGTAGAACAGTGTGACTTTTAAACTGATTGATCCTTAGGAGATGAGGTAACAAGGACTTCCCTTGTCTGTAGGTGGCCAATGGTCCACCCAGCCTGTGGTTTTCCTGAGTAATGTGATCCAGGAAGGGAGAGGAGCCTACTCGCTTCATTGACCTCCTCTCCCTTCCAGGAAAGGAGGGGTCTTTATGCTCTGGGGTCTGGTGGAATTTTCCAAATGCCCTGAGATGACTTCTTCAGCTTACTTTCCCGGGTGTTAGGTCAACCCTGAATCAGTCTTTCAAGGTGAGTGATAAGAAGGCAACCCCAAATGTCGCAAGTTACATATGCAAGATTACAGTTCAAACTTATTGGCTAAGCATCTGGACCTTTAAATCTATTGGCTAACAAGCATGACATGCATTTGAACTCTACCTGGGACTTTCCAGAGGGTCAGGTGACTATCAGTATATTCTGAGAAGTTTTATTCAAGAATGTTCCTGTGGGTAGAGAACGGAACTTGGCCTAGCCTTGACCCTAGGCTGGAGGATGAAGCTGTAAGGATGGCATGGAACTAGATAAAGCCTTTAGGGTCCTTTAGTCCCATTTATTTGCCTCCAAATTTTATAATGTCACTGTTTTTAATAGGTGAGAAACATTACATTGTATAAAAGATGTTGATATTTTTATGGGTATATTGTCTTTTTTATTTTATATCTTTGGATTAGTTTAGTTCAAATAATAAATCATGTCATATATTAAATTGGCTATACCAGCTATCTACTGTGTTCATTTTCTTGGAATATTTTTAAGGATCCTTTTATCTTAAGATATTGTCTTTCTTTGATTTTTGAGGAATATTTCTTAAACACATCAGAATGATGTACCTGTTTTTGAAACACTTAGTCTGTGTTGTGTCTTTTTATCAAAGAATGGAGAGCATTGATACTGAAAGTTATCAATTGGCATTTGTTATTGGTTCTCATTATATTGTTATTGTGATGTGGCAGATATTTTTGCTTTTGTTGCTTTGCTCATCCAAGATTTGTTATTCTTTGTGTTTTAGAGCTGGATTTTAGACTGATGCAGTTTAAATTTTGTTTTATCATGAAATGTCTTTCTCCATATATTGAGTAAATTGACTAGTTTTATGTCACCTTGACACAAACCAGAGTTATCATGGAGAAAGTTATCTCAATTTAGAAAGTGCCTCCATAAAAATCCATCTGTAACATATTTTCATTATTTGTAATCTATGTAAGAGGGCCAGTTGTGGATGGGCACAAATATAGGCTGATGGTTCTGGGTTGTGCAAAAGCAAGCTAAGAAACCTATGTGAAGAATTTGAGTAGTCAGCATTCCTCCATGACCTCTGTATCAGCTCTGACCTCCAGGTTCCTGCTTTGCTTGAGTTTCTATTCTACTATAATGAAAAGCAATTTGAAAAGTATAAGCTAAATAAAATCCTTTCCTTCCCAACTTTCTTTTGATCATTGTCTTTCATTTCAATGATATAAATCATAACTAAGATACTGGGATTGAAAGTTTTGGTGGGTTGGTGTCTGTCATCTGTTATAGTTTGTAAAATAACTGAACAGGATCTACTGCTTATTAGAGTCTCCATCAAGTTTTATTCTAAGAAGTTTCACATTACCTGTTAAGTTTTTTCCAGCTTTCAATGTTCTGTTTTATTGCTATTGTATCCATTTAGTCTCTTGTTTATTATGTGAAAAATAGTGCTTTCATTTATGATTCATTATATTTTGCATTCTGTTTAATTTTTTTGTATAAAAACAAGTCTGAGAGAGCATCCTGAAGAAGGGGTGAATGGATGCAGGAAAAAAGGAAAGACGTGGAGTCAGCGATGGATACAAGCTGTAAGCTCTGTAACACACAAGAGACAGTTTTCTCTTGAAGACCAAAGCTCAGTCTTTTATTTACTGCATTGTATATGCTAGCTACTTCTTTTAAAATTGCCTAACAGTTTAATCACTCATCCCACATTCCCTTTTGATAATTCCTCAAATCAGCATTTTATGACCTTATCTACTTGACTCTTAAAAATAAAAACTTAAATACAGAGCACATTTGAGGCAAATGAACCAAGCAGCAACTACATTTTTTAATACAGCATGTTTCTATGCTCTTTTCTAGGCATGTGGTACCCTGAGGGGTTTTCTAGTCCCACATCCTCCTTACAGCTTTCCCCTCTCACCTAGAGCCAAGGCTAGGCCAAGTTCCATTATCCACCCACAGGAACATTCTTGAGTAAAAATAATTCTCAGAATGTACTGACTAATAGTTATCTGACCCTCTGGAAAGTCCCAGGTAGAGTTCAGATGTGTGCCATGCTTGCTAGCCAATAGATTTAAAGGCCAAGATGCTTAGCCAATAAGTGTGAACTGTAACCTTGCTGATGTAACCTGTGACCCTAAAAAGTATAAAAACTGCTTGTAACAACCATTTAGGGTCGCCTTCTTTGTAACTTGAATTGAGGGACTAATTGAAGGCTGACCCCAAGGTGGAAAATAAAACTCTTGTTTTTGCATCAATCTGAATCTTGGTATCTCACTCAGGGGCATCTCAAAGTAAGTATCACTGACTAAGGGTTGGGGTCTTACAGGCACAGTGCTAGTGGTATCAAGTTTAGACATAGAAGATATGTTTATGTGAGAAAGTTAGCTTTAAGTATAGTAGTTTTTATAATTTATTTTGCTATTAGCAAGCTCTTTTTATGCTAATGAAAGTGGCATTGAAACCCTTTAGCTACCTCTACATATCCCTTTAATCTTTGGATTTTTTTTTCTTTTGTTGTCTCATTAACTCCTAGGCTTATTACCAGAAAGTATTAATTGATCCTAGAAAGGAAGAATAGCATTAAGCTATCATTTTTTTCTTGATACCCAACTTTGTTTATCCTCATCCTCTATTAGTATTGCAGACAAAACTTCCTCCTCTATGGAACAGAATATCTTTATCAAATTTAGTTTTTTACTGCTTCTGTGGAGGAGACTACCATTTTATCACTAGTATTCTATATTCAATTGTCTTTCTTTTTTCTTTTTTTATTAGATATTTTCTTTATTTACATTTCAAGTGTTATCCTCTTTCCTGGATCCACCTCAGAAAACCCCCTATCCCATTCTCCCTCCCCTAGCTTACCAACCCACCCACTCTTGCTTCCCTGTCTTGGCATTCCTCTACACCTGGGCATCGAGGCTTCTCAGGACCAAGAGCCTCTTCTCCCATATATGCCCAACAAGTCCATCCTCTGCTACATATGCAGCTGGGTCCCTCCATATGCATTCTTTGGTTGGTGGTTTAGATAGGCTAATTCCATGTCAGGCTTCAAATTGGCAGTTAAGGAGACTAGGCTTAAATCTGTGTTTTAAAGAATTGGGCAATTCCAGGCAAGTCCAGGCCTCAGAAACTGTGCTACCATCTGGCCTGAGGGGAGGAAAATGAATCAGCAGCAGTTTCCAGACTTCCTCAGCTACTTCCTCAGCAACAGTTTCCAGAACACCCCAGCAAATTTCTAGCCCCCATGCTCTGATAATGGGATATGTATAAAGGCTGCCTGAGACAGCCTTTTGCTTTGTTTTGCTTTCCTGGGAAGGTCCTTCTGCATCTGTCTGTGTGTATTCTGTTTGTGCATTTAGTTCTCTCATACAAATTTGTCTTTGATTCCTAGGATTGGCCAGGCCCAAAGCACCCCATTGGGCTTGGTCCTGAGCTATTTTAAGGACTTCTGCCAAGTTATAGAAGACTCTAGTCTGTTTGTTTGTCCCCACAAACTAATCATCTTTTGCAGGAATGAATGGCCCACCTGTAAAGTAGGATAGTGTGAGGAGGGGACTTTCCATCTCCCCATTATTTACAGGGTGAAAGTTTAGTTTATGTGGCCTTGGGCCACACAAACAAAGTGGTATGGGCCTGGACAATTCCCACTCTCCTTCCTCTAAAGGAGGGTGAGAGAGCCCTAACTTGGAACTTCCTAATGGGCCTTAGGGAAGATCCCTGAGTCCCCCTCCCTGCCCAGCCAATTAATGTAAAGGTCACCAGAACCCCCAATAATTACATGCCTAGTTGCTGTTGCTATAATTTGCCTTCAAAAGTTGTATAAAAAGCTAATGAAAAAAAGAGAAGGGTTTTTCTTTCCTCTGGGTACAGGATGACTCCAGTGCACTAGAAAAATAAACCTCTTGCTTTTGCATTGAACTCTGTTCTCCAGTCACAGTTGGGGGGTCTTCAAGTAGCTAAGACTCACTTTGAGCCTTACAAGGGCCAGCCTAGACCTCTTTTCTTGGTCCCCCTTTCTTTTCCTGGGGAGGACCTTTGTACCCCTTCTTATGTTCCTGCTCCTGCTACCTCTGTTGCTGCTCCTGCCCAGCAAACACAGGCAGAGGTAGGAGCAGATTCTAACTCCCCCAGACTCTCCTGACTCTACTTAGAGTCTACCTCATACTATGGCCCTTACTGCCCAGAAGGCTGACTCTAATACAGCCTTATCCCTCCAGGCTATAAAGACTCCCAGATACAAAGGGGAGATAGCTCATGACATGTGTCATTTGCCTGTAATAGTCCTTACTATTGGAAGTTGCAGATCTACCCAATTTTAGAAAGCGTCAGCTCTCAGGGATCTTCTAGATTCCCTCATGCTGACTCACCAGCCCACCTTTGATGATGATCAGCACCTACTTCAGATCATCTTCAAGACAGAGGAGAAAGAGAGAGGAATATTGGATCTGCCTGGAAATTGGTTCCACGAGCAAATGGGCTGACCACCCAAGTTCAGGCAGACATCGATGCAGCCTTTCCTTTGACTTGACACAATTGGGATTTTAAAACTGCTAAAGGTAAGGAGAAGCTCTGGATTCATTGCCAGATTCTGATGGGGGCCCATGAATTTATCTAAAGTAAGCCAAGTGATGCAGGGAAGGAATGAGATCCCCGTGGAATATTCTAGATAGACTTTTAGAAGCCTATAGAGCCTATACTCCTTTAAGCCCAGAAGAACCAGTAAGCTGTGAAGATGGCTTTTGTTAACCAAACTGCCCCTGGCATCCATTGGAAGCTTTAGCTACTGAATGGGTTTGTGGCCTGTCCCTAGCACCCCAAAGACAGATTATTTGGCAAGACTTGGAGAATGACTTCAAGGAATAACTGAATTGGATTCTTCTGCCTCAAGGATTCAACAGCTCACCCACACCCTTTGAGAAGGTACTGTATGAGGACTTGGGTGAGTACCAGTAGGCCCACACTCAAATAATTCCAGTTTGCATTACTGGCCTCCAACTTGGAGACATGCCAGAAGGCCACATGAGACCTGCTATAGAAGCTGAGTCAACTTGGTTACTGAGTGTCTGCTAAGAAGGCCCAGCTTTGTCCAACTTTAGGTCACCTATCTGAGGTACATATTCAAGGGGGGCTTGCCAATTCATGCTGTTGGACACTTCAGAAGCGAACCATTTTTAGCAACCCATCAACTGGAAGAGAAGTAAAGGAATTTCTTGGATCTTCTATGTTTTGTAGACTTTGAGTGCCAGGGTCCACTGAGGTAGCCAAATCATTATATGATACCACCAGGGGCCAAGAAGACAAAATAGAATAGACCCCTAAGATGGACATGACTTTTAGGACTCTAACCAAAGCTGGGTTGAAAGTGCAAGCCTTGGCCCTCCCAGACATTCACAAACCATTCCATCTGTATGTGGATCAGAGAAAGGGGCCAGCAAAGGAGGTGTTCACCCAAACTTTAGGACTATAGAAAAGTTGGATGGCTTATTTATCTAAGAAGCTGGACCAAGTGACCCAAGGATGGTCAACCTGCCTCCAGATCATAGATGCCACTGACCTGCTAGTCAAGGATATTGACAAAATAACCATGTAACAGGAACTTGTTATCACCACCCTCAGTCCTATTTCAGAAATCCACCCAGTTGGTAGCTGTCTAATGTCAGACTGATGCACTTTCAGGTTCTACTTTTGAATTCTACTTGCACAAGATATAACCCATAATCTGCCCTAAACCCAGCTACCCATTACATGATCCATCCTCAGAAATACAGCATGATTACTCTATAGTTCTGGGGCACATCCAGAATGTCAGGCCAGAGTTGACTGACATACCCTGGCCTGATATAAACCAGATGCTGAACTATGTACTTCAAGGATGGATGGGAACAGCTTCATCCAGAATGGAGTCAGGAATGCAGAGGTGGCAGTAATGGACTTGGACCCTGCAACTGCTTTGGCATTGGAAACTTCATCCCAAAAAGCTGAACTAAAGGCTCTAACTCAGGCTTTAAAACTGGCAAAAGGAGCCACAGATAATTATGGCTTCCTCTCAAAGTGGCCATAACTAATTGCCTCAGCCATCAGAAAAGGACATCATTTATAGCCCAAAGGTATAGGCTAGCTGATAAAGCTGAAAAGAATAGACCACTCAAGCTTCTACTGCCAACATTGTGGTAGCTTTGGTGGTACCATGGGCTCCCAGCCATCACTGAATATACTTATGAAGACAAATGACATCAGGTAAAATGCCAAAGAGTTTACAGAAAAGATGGATGTTTGCTGATCTCTGAAGACTGCACCATTCTACCTAAGGAGTCTGCTAACCAGCTCATCCATCAAATTCATCAAGCTTTACATGTGGTTACCAAAAACTGAAGGAATTGCTGTGAGGGACAAGGTACAAAATATTTGACATAGGGCCCTTGGTTGATCAGGTAATCTCACACTGTGTCTACTGGTTCTTAACTCCTCTATCCCTGGACTTAACATAGAATGTTGGTTTCTGGACAGGGACTCTGCATTGGAAATAAGGTACCACCAGTCTATTTATTTCCACCTCTGCAACTGCACTGTAACCCCTACTGTTGCAGGATATATTCTTCCCACCAGAGAATGCTTGGTGGCCTTGTACCTCAGGGCTTATTCAATGCATTTATGGCCTGGTTGGATTATAAATACTACTGAGGACTTTTATGTTCTAGTATAGCTTGTACCCATGGTGGCTAATTACTCTGGGGAAGATCTTTTGAACCAGCTAGCGCCTCTAGCTAGTATAGTCATTTCCACTGTGTTAGTAGGTTTTCTCCTTGGAATAGGGCTGGCCTGAGCTGCTAGTGTAGGTGCTTCAGACCTAATACTCCAGAATAAAAATTACAAAGTCCTGTGAATGGCAATAGATGTAGATATACAGGAGATAGAAAAGTCGATCAAGGCCCTGCAGGATTCCATATCTTCACTGGTAGAAGTAGTCTTACAGAAGAGGCCTAGACCTGCTGCTCATCCAGCCTGTAGGACTCTATGTAGTCTTAGGTGAGGAATGTTGATTTTATGTTGACCGCTCAGTGGTGGTCAAAGAATGCATTGCCTTAGCCAGAAGGAGCCTCAAAGATATTGTAGTGGCTATTCCTGGTTGTCAACTTGACTATATTTGAAATGAACTACAATCCAAAATTAGAAGGCTTACCTGTGGCCCTAATCTGGAGGCTGAGGGATACAAGTTTCCAACCTGAATCTTGGCATGGAGATCTTGAGGCATAGTGGCGATGAATCCCAGAAGATTAAGATAGGAAGATCTACGAGTTTAAGGTCATCTGGGATTAAAGGTGTGGTGGCACACACTTTTAATCTGGGTCACACCTTTTGCTGGAGACCTATATAAGGACATTGGAAGAAGGAAGGCTTGCTCTGCTTTATCTGCTTGCTTTGTGGGACTGAGCAACTGGTGGATCCTTGGACTTCCATTCACAGCTGCTGCTGACCTTTGTTTGGAGTTGGACTACAGACTGTAAGGCATCAATAACTTCCTTTACTACATAGAGACTACCATAAGTTCTGTGACTCTAGAGAACCCTGACTGATACAGATATCATATTGATGTTAGCTTTGACTTGTGGTCTCTGTGTTACCAATGCTTAGTTAGGTTTGTTAAAAAAATGAATTTATTCTCAAACAATACCAGCCAATAGAAACATTTAAAGGATTTAGGATATCCCAAAACTGAAAAGGGGGATGAGATGGACGAGATAGACTGATTCTATGACAGTTGGATTTAAGGAGACTAGGCCTACATCTCTGTTTCAAATAACTGGGCAATTCTGGGAAGTCCAACCTCAGAAGCTGCACTTTTACCTGGCCTGAGACAAGGACAATGGGTCAGCAGCAGTTTCCAGACTTCCTCAACTACTTCTTCGGCAACAGTTTCCATACCTCCCTAGCAAGTATTCAGCTCACTTGCCCTAGTAATGGAATGTCCCTAGAAATGAGGCAAGATATAGGTCACCTACCCCAGAATGTTCCTTAAATCAAGCTGGCCAGCTCACTTGGTTGTCTCTCTATCTTGGTAATGGGAGACTCCAGCATGCTGGACTTCTACATAATAAAACACTCTTTGCATTTACATGCTATTTGAATCTGGGGTATCATTCTTCAGTGAATCACAG
Source organism: Mastomys coucha (assembly GCF_008632895.1). Lineage (NCBI taxonomy): Eukaryota > Metazoa > Chordata > Mammalia > Rodentia > Muridae > Mastomys > Mastomys coucha. Next base: position 84,352,795 of record NW_022196913.1, read on the forward strand.
ACTCTAACCATCTGAGCCTTATTTCTTTTTAGCTATTCTTTTCTCTTTAGTGATTCAAGTTTTTCCTTTCTTTACCAAATTATATGTTTTTTCCCTTGTAAGTTTTAGGTTGAGGTGACTCATTAGTGGAGCTGCCTCTGTTCATTCAGGTCTGTGAAGATTGAAATTCTCTAAAGACTTCTTACACTGATTTATGTATTCTTGAACTTCAGTTGAACTCACGTTTTCAGAGTTTTATCCCCAGAGCCTTAAGGGGTGCCCTAAACATCACAGTGTCACAATATTAATGAGGGTCACAAGACACACTTTTCAGAATCATACTGATTCTGATTATAATGGAGTCATTTTCATGACAGGGAGAACATTCCAAAAAGGAGAAACATGAAGTAAAATATGTATACTATTTTATACAAAATTTCTGCCTTCACTAACTATGAACACTCAAGGAGATCCTCATGCCACTGGCTCTGCTCCAGGGTGGGATCCATGTCACACTGTCCCTTCCAATGTTCATGCCACTCCAGGCAAAAATAGAAAAAAATTTCAAATATGTTTTGTTTTGAAAATATTTTTGTTCCTGGATTTTTCTAATTCCTCTGTTCCTAATATTTATGAATTTGGTCTTTACATAGTGTCTCATATTTCCTGGATATTTTTGCCTGAATTTTATTAGATTTAATATTTTTATTTGACTTAGGTATTGATTTATTTCTATTGCTTCTATCCCTTATATTGTGTTAGTGAAATTTAACTTTGAAACTTTGAAACCCACCTACTCCAGCTTCCCTGCTCTGGCATTCCCCTACACTGGAGAATCTAGCCTTCACAAGACCAAGTGGCTCTCCTCTCACTGATGTCTTACAAAGCCATCCTGTGCTACATATGCAGCTGGAGCCATGGGTTTCTCCATATATACTCTTTAATTTCTGGTTTAGTCTCTAGGCTCTGAGGGGTCTAGTTGGTTGACCTTGTTCTTCCTATGCATTGCAAACCCCTTCAGCTGCTTCACTCCTTACTCTTAACTCCTCCATTAGGGACCCCATGCTCAGTATAATGGTTGACTACAAGCACCAGCCTCTACATTTGTCTCCACCTCTGGCAGAGTCTCTTAGGAGACAGCTATAGCAGGCTCTTGTCAACAAGCATTTCTTGGCATCAGCAATAGTGTCTTGGTTTGATGACTGGATACCGGATGGATCTCCAGGTGGGGCAGTCTCTGTGTGGCCTTTCTTTAAGTCTCTGTTCCTCACTTTGTCTTCATATTTTATCCCTTGAGTATTTTGTTCCCCCTTCTAAGAAGGACTGAAGCATCCACACTTTCTTCTTCCTTCTTCTTGTGCTTCATGTGGCCTGTGAATTGTATTTTGGGTATTCAGAGCATTTGGGCTCTGAATCAGTGAGTGCATACAATATGTTTTCTTTTGTGATTGGGTTTCCTCACTCCCAATGATATTTTCTAGTTCCATCCATTTGCCTAAGAATTTCATGAATTTATTGTTTTTAATAGCTGAGTAGTACTCCATTGTGTAAATGTACCACATTTTCTGTATCAATTCCTCTGTTGAGGGACATCTGGGTTGCTTCCAGCTTGTAGCTATTATAAATAAGGCTACTATGAACATAATAGAGCATGTGTCCTTATTATATGTCTGGGTTCTTTTCAGCTTCTGGATATTATAAATAAGGCTGCTAAGAAAATTGTGGAGTAGGTATCGTTGTTATATGTTGGATCATCTTTTGGGTATATGCCCAGGTGTGGTATAGCTGGATCCTCTGATAGTACTATGCCCAATTTTCTGAGGAACCACCAGGTTGAATTTCAGGAAGTGGTTGTACCTAGTTGCAATCCACCAACAATGGAGGCATGTCCCTCTTTATCCATGCCAGCATCTGCTGTCACCTGAGTTTTTTATTTTAGCCATTCTGAGTGGTGTGTGGTGGAATCTCAGGGTTGTTTTGGTTTAACTTTCTCTTATGACTAAGGATGTTGAACAACAATATGAACTAACCAGTACCCTCAGAGCTCCCAGGGACTTAACCACCAACCAAAGAGTACATATGGTGGGAATAATGGCTCCAGCAGCATATGTACAACAGAGGATGGCTTAGTCAGTCATTAAGGGCAGGAGAGGCCCTTAGGCCTGTGAAGGTTCTATGCCCCAGTGTAGGGTAATGCCAAGGCCAGGAAGAGGGAGATGGTAGGTTGATGAGCAGGGGGAGAGGGGAGGGAACAGGGTTTTTGTTTGTTTGTTTGTTTGTTTTTAATTTAATTTATTTTTTTTTATTTTTTTTGGAGGTGGAATTGGTAAAGGAGATATTGTATGACATGTAAATAAAGAAAATATCTAATAAAAAAGAAAAAAAGACTTAATATTATTAACTGATAAAATATGAATACTAATTGTCACTTGGGACAAATATATTCATTTATCTTGCTACTCCATTACCATGGGCATAAGTGCTGACATTCTTGAGCTTGAAGAATTTATTTACTTGTGATTAACATTGATGGCTGTGACTAGTTTCCATTCATCATTTCCCATTTTCATTATGTTTGAATTCCAGATAAGTTTGATTCAAGATCAGTAGCCTATGGCAATTTCACTGAGATGAAGGAAGATGAAAATAGAAAGATGAAAAATTGAACTGACAAGGTTGTAGGGAAAGTTAGTGATGTACAGTCACTAAACTCTCTGCTCAATTTCATAATCAGCACACATAAGGGCCAGAGATAGGAAGACACACAGCCTAACTCAGTGAATGATGTTAATATACACCACATTACCTAAAACTTAAAGGGATTTCACATCAGATATTTTAAAATGTCTTAAGAGAGATAGGAAATACAAATATAAAATATTTTTGTATGCCATTTTCAAATCATTAAATCATAAAAAATATATCTGGAAGTAATTAGAATTCATAACACAAGTAGCTGTACAAAGGCAGTTTTAGTTAAAAATGTATGTATGTTGAGGTTGGTAATATTCATGTTTTGAAATCCTAGAAATAAATTATTCATTTGTTTACTTGCTCAACTACATTTTATGGATTCTACAGGAATGTAGAATTTACGGTGAAAAGTCTTTTAGGAAGGATTGGGCAAAGTAGAGAGATATTGTACCATAAGGTAATGGGTCTGAATAAACTGACATCTGCAAACTACATTAAAATATATTTTTTTCTATATTTGTTCCTTAGATAAGTGTTTGTGCAGTTCTCAGATCATTTCTGGATATGACACAATGTGAGAACAATGGACAATATGAGCTCTCTCTTTTTTTCCCCCCATTTTTTTTAAATTTAATCTTCTTTTTCAGTTCAGACTTTATTCCTCTCCTGGTCAACCCTCTGACTGTTTCACATCCCATACTTCCTCTTCCTGCCTTGTCTATACAAGTATGTAACCACTCCCTACCTCCATCCCCACTCCACCAGACTTCCGCACTCTTTAGGGCTTCCAATCTCTTGAGGATTAGGTACATCTTCTCTGACTGAGTCTAGACCCATCAATCCTCTGCTCTATATGTGTTGTGGGCCTCATATCAGCTGGTGAATGCTGCCTGGTTGGTGGCCCAGGATCCAGATGAGTTGAGACTACTGGTCTTCCTATAGGGTCACCCTACTCCTTAGTTTCTTCCAGCTTTCCCTTAATTCAACCACACGGGTAACCACCTTCTGTCCATTAATTGGGTGTAAGTATCTGCATCTGACTTTTTCATCTGCCTGTCAGGTCATTTGGGGGGCAGTCATGATAGGCCCCTTTTTGTGAGCATACCATAGTACCACTTACAGTGTCATGTCTTGGGGCCTCCCCTTGAGCTTGATCATAATTTGGTCCTGTATCTGGACCTCTTTTCCCCAGTCTCTTCTGACTTTTTTGTCCCTGCAGTTCTTTCAGACAGGAAGAATTCTGGATCAGAATTTTTGACTGTGTGATAGCAACCCGATCCCTCACATGATGCACTGTCTTTCTGCTGGAGGTGGGCTCTGCAAGTCCCCTCTCCCCACTGTAGGACATTTCATCTAAGGTCCCTCCCTTTGAGTCCTGAGAGTCTCTTACCTCCCAGGTCCCTAGGACATTCTAGAGGGTCCCACCACCTCCTACCTCCTAAGGTTGCCTGTTTCCATTCTTTACGCTGGCCCTCAGGACTTTAATCCTGTCTCCCCCTCATTCAATTCCTGTTCAAGTTCCCCTCTTCCCCCTTAGTCCCAATTTCACCCCAGATTCTCCTCTCTGTCCTCTTTCTCACCCAGGTCCCTCCCTCCTTCCCCCCTCTCGTGATTACTTTCTTCTAATACCAATATTCCTCAAACTATCCCATAAAATAGAAACAGATGGAACACTACCTAATTCATTCTATGAAGCCACAATTACTCTGATACCTAAAATATACAAGGATGCAACAACAACAAAAAAAGAAAAAAAAAGAGGGAGAGAGAGAACTTTGGACCAATTTCACCTATGAATATCGATACAAAAATGCTCAATAAAATTCTTGCAAACCAAATCACAGAACACATCAAAACAATCATCCATCATGATCAAGTAGGCTTCATTCCCGGGATGCTAGGTTGGTTCGATAAATGAAAATCCATCAACATAACCTTCTATATAAACAAATTCAAAGAAAAAAAATCACATGATCATCTCCTTAGCTGCTGAAAATGCATTTGACAAAATGCAACACCCCTCCATGTTAAAAGTATTGGAAAGATCAGGAATTCAAGCCCATACAGAAACATAATAAAAGCAATTTATTGCAAACCAACAGCTAATATTAAATTAAATGGAGAGATACTTGAAGCAATCCCACTAAAATTACAGACAGGAGTAGGATGCCCAGTCTCCCCATATCTTTTCAATATAGTACTTGAAGTTCTAGCTAGAACAGTAAGACAACAAAAAGAGATCAAGGAGATACAATTTGTCAAAGAAGTTAATGTATCACTGTTTGCAGATGATATGATAGTATACAAAAGCGACCCCAATTTGTGATAACCAGAAGCTGGAAACAACCCAAATGTCCTACAACAGAACAACGGATATAGAAAATGTAGTTCATTTACACAATGGAATACTTACTATTCAGCTATTAAGAACAAGGACATCATGAGTTTTGCAGGCAAATGCACGGGACTAGAAAGTATCTTCCTGAATCAGGTACCTCAGACCAAAAAGGACAAGCGTGACTTGTACACACTAACAAGTGGATATTAGCCAAAAAAGTACAGAATACCCAGAATACAGTCCACAGAACTCAAGAAAAAGTAACACACTAAAGGGCCCAAGACAAGACTCCTAGTCTCGCTTGGGAGAGAGAAGAGAGTGTCTCTAGATGGCAGTGGCCACTGTCCTACCTAGTGCATTTTCTCTCTGAGATTTTGCTGCTTGAAATCTACTTTTCTTTGATGGAATGAGAATGCATGCTTTGTTTAATATTACAAATACCTGTATTGTTCTTTGCTCATTGCTGTAAAGTGATAAACATGATACCTGACAGTTTCTAGTACCCACATGGTGGGTCATAACCAACTAACTCCAGCTCCAGTAGGGTTGACACCTCATGGCTTGAACAGCACCTGATTACATGCATGTATGTGTGCACATCTCCCCCGCCCCACTTTTCTCTCTGTCACACACACACATGCATACACATGCACGAGCGCATGTGCACACACTCACACATACACACACACACACACAAACACACAAACATACACACAGGTGTACATCAAGTGAAAAATTGTTACATATTAAGTTTATCAGTAAAGGATACTAAAAATAAAACATTTAGTCAGTCTAAAAATGATGGTTTTGCTATCTTATCCAGAGTTTTAGCAATGGGCAATTGCATTTAAAAAAATTATTTTATTTATTTACATTGCAGTTTTGTGCTCCTCTCCTAGTGCCCCCTCTCACAGTTCCTCATCCCATTCCTCCTCCCCCTTTCCTCTGAGAGGGTGATCCCCTGCCCACTAGACCTCCCATTTCCCTGAGTCCTCAAGTGTCTCCAGGATTACACTCATTTTTTTTCTACTGAGGCCAGACCGAGCAGAGTTCTGCTATATATGTGTCAAGAGCATCAGACAGGCCCCTTGTATGCTCCTGGTTAGTGATTCAGTCTCTGGGAACCCCCGGGGTCTGGGTTAGTTGAGACTGCTTGTGTTCCTATGTGGTCTCTCTCTCCTTCAGCTTTTTCAATCCTTCCCTTAAATCAACCACAGGGGTGTACAACTAGTCCAATGGTTGGGTGTAAGTATCTGTGACTGTTTCACTCAGTTGCTGGTAGGGATCCTGTTTTCCTCTTCCTCTCCCCCATCTCTTCTGCAGGTTCCTCCCTCTCTCTACTTCCTATGATTATTTTCTTTCGGCTTCTAAGTGGGACTGAAGCATCCTCACCTTGGACCTTTCTGCTTGTTAAACTTCTTACAGTCTGTGGGTTATATACTAGGTGTTCTGTACTTTTGGCAAATATCTACTTATCAGTGAATACATAGAATGCATGTCCTCTTGGATGTGAGTTACCTTACTCAGGATATTTTTTAGTTCCATCCATTTGCCAACAAAATTCATTATGTCCACATTTTTAATAGCTGAATAGTATTCTACTGTGTAAATTAACTACATTTTCTGTACCCATTCATCATTTTAGGGATATCTGAGTTGTTCCTAGCATGTACTATTATGAATAAGGCAGCTATGAACATGGTAGAGCATGTGTTCTTGTATGGTGAGGCACCTTTTTAGATATATGCCCAAGTGTAGTCTAGCTGGGTCTTCATGTAGAACTATTTCCAATTTTCTGAGGAAAGGCTAGATTGATTTCCAGAGTGTGTATACCAGTTTGCAATCCCAGCATGGAATTCCTTGAAGGAATATTTTTCTTTTGCTACATCCTCACCAACACATGCTGTCATTTGATTTTTTTTTTATCTTGGCTATTCTCATTGTTGTGAGGTAGAATCTCAGAATCATTTTCATGTGCATTTCTCTGATGACGAAGGACTTTGAACTGTTCTTTAAGTCCTTTTTGGACATTTGAGATTCCTCTATTATGAATTCTCTGTTTATCTCTGTACCCCATTTTTAAATTGGGTATTTGGCTCCATGCTTAAATTCAACTTGGAGAGAGCTGATCTCCCAGGAGTACTGTCAATCCTAAGTTCATAGGTGAGACCAACTCTAAGAGCTCCAATAAGTGGCCAAAGAGGGACCCACCAGGAGACCTCAGGTCACAGGGATTACAGAGCAGCTGGTGATAAGATCCTTCAGGTCTCCATCTGTACCCCAGTGTTAACCCTATGGCACAGCTCTAAGGACCCAAATCCCTCTCAGAGAGTACTGGACTCCCAGGAGAGCTGACATACCTAAGATCACAGGCTCACAGGTTCAGAGGAGGGACAGGCTGCAATGAGAGACCATGAGACCAACTAACACCATGCATCACTAGATGGCTAGAGGCAAACTCAAGAACCTAAGAAACAGAAACCAAGCCTGCTTGCCAACATCAGAAACCAGTTCTCCTACTATAGGAAGTCTTGGATTCCCTGTAACACCAGAAAAGCAAGATTCAGATTTAAAGTAACATCACATGATGATGATAAAAGACTTGAAGAACATGAATAACTCACTTGAAGAAATACAGGAGAACACAAGTAAACAGCTAGAAGTCCTTAAAGAGGAAACACAGAAATCCATTAAAAAATTACAAGGAAACACAACCAAATAGGTGAAGGAATTAGGCAAAACCATCCAGGATCTAAAATTGGAAGCAGAAGCAATAAAGAAATCACAGAGAGACAACCCAGGAGATATAAAGCCTAGAAAACAGATCAGGAGTCATAGGTGCAGGCATCACCAACAGAATACAACAGATAAAAGGAAGAATCTCAGGTGCAGAAGATACCTTAGAAAACATTGGCATAACGGTTAAAGAAAGTGCAAAAAGCAAAAAGTTCCTAACCCAAAATATCCAGGAATCCAGAACACAATAAGAAAACCAAACCTAAGGATAATAGGTATAGAAGAGAGTGAAGATTCCCAACTTAAAGGACAAATAAAGACCTTCAAAAAATTATAGAAGCAAACTTCCATAACCTAAAGAAAGAGATGCATATGAACATACATGATGCCTACAGAACTCCAAATAGACTGGGCTTTAAATGAAATTCTTAGCGTCATTTAATAATCAAAATACCAAATGCATAAAACAAAGAAAGAATATAAAAAGCAGAAAAGGAAAAAGTCAAGTAACATATGAAGGCAGTCCTATCAGAATTACACCAGATTTCTTACCAGAGACTATAAACGTCAAAAGATCTTGGGCAGAGGTCATACAGACCCTAAGAGAACACAAATACCAGCCCAGGCTACTATATTCAGCAATTATCATAAATGGAGAAACCAAAGTGTTCCAAAACAAAATAAACAATATCTTCCTACTAATCCAGCCCTACAGAAGATAATAGAAGGAAAAGTCCAACATAAGAAGGGAAGCTACAAGAAAAGCAAGAAATTAATCTTTTCACAACAAATCCAATAAAAGAGAAACACACAAACATAATTTCCAGCTCTAACAACAGAAATACCAGGAAGCAATGATTATTGGTCCCTAATATCTCTCATCATCAATGGACTCAATTCCCCAACAAAAAGACAGTCTAAGAAACTGGATATATAAACAGGATCATACAGGACAAGGAACTCAGTGACAAAGACAGAAACTACCTCAGGGTAAAAGGCTAGAAAAAAATTTTCCAAGCAAATGGTCCCAAGAAAAAAGCTGGAGTTGCCATCCTAATATCGAATAAAATCAACTTTCTAGCCGGGCGGTGGTGGCGCACGCCTTTAATCCTAGCACTTGGGAGGCAGAGGCAGGCGGATTTCCGAGTTCGAGGCCAGCCTGGTCTACAGAGTGAGTACCGGGACAGCCGGGGCTACAGAGAGAAACCCTGTCTCAAAAAAACCAAAAAAAAAAAAAAAAAAAAAAAAAATCAAATCAACTTTCTACCAAAAGTTATTTAAAAAGGTAAGGAAGGACACTTCATACTCATCAAATGAAAAATCTTCCAAGATGAATTCTCAGTTCTGAACATCAATGCTCCAAATGCAAGGATACCACATTGATAAAAGAAACTTTACTAAAGTTCAAAGCACACAGTTCACATCATACAATAATAATGGGAGGCTTTGACACTCCACTCTCATCAAATGACAGATTATGGAAAAAAAGAAACTAAACAGAGGCAGAGTGATTCTATCTTAAATTATGAATGAAATGGATTTAGCAGATATCTACAGAACACTTCATGCTACCAAAAGAATATATCTTCTTCTCAGCACTTCATGGTACTTTCTCCAAAACTGACCATATAATCGGGTACAAAACAGATCTCAGAAGATATAAGAAGTTTGAAATAATCTTGTACCTTTTATCAGATCATTACAGATTAAGGCTGGTCTTCAATAGTAACAAAATACAATAAAAAGCCCAAATACACATAGAAGCTGAACAGCACACTACTCAATGACAACTTGGTCAAGAAAGAAATAAAGAAAGAAATTAAAGGCTTTTTAGAATTCGATGAAAATTAAGGCACAACATACCCAAACATATGGGACACAAAGACCTCAGTGCTAAGAGGAAAACTCATAGCTCTGACTGCCTCAAAGAAAATTGGAGAGAGCATATACTATCAGCTTAACAGCACACCTGAAAGCTCTAGAACAAAAAGAAGCAAATATATGCAAGAGGCTTAGATGGCAGGAAGTAATCAAACTCAGGGCTGAAATTACCAAGAAGAAGCAAGAAGAATTATACAAAGAATCAACAAAAACAGGAGCTGGTTCATTAAGAAAATCAAGATAGATAAATCCTTAGCCAGACTATCTAGGAGGCACAGAGACAGTATCCAAATTGACAAAATCAGAAATGAAAAGGGAGACATAACAACAGAAACTGAGGAAATTCAAAAACTCATCAAATCCAACAATAAAAGTCTATACTTAACAAAACTGGAAAATCTGGTTGAAATGGACAATTTTCTGGACAAATACAAGGTACTCAAATTAAATCAGGATCAGATAAACTATCTAACCTATCCCATAACCCCTAAAGATATAGAAGCAGTCATTATTAGTCTTCCAAACATAAAAAGCTCAGGACCAGATGGGTTGAGTACAAAATTCTATCAAACCTTCAAAAAAATACCAATACTCTTTAAGCTATTTCATGAAATATAAACAGAAGGAACACTACCCAATTTGTTCGATGAAGCTACAATTATGCTCATACCTAAAGCACACAAAGACCCAACAAAGAAAGAGAACTTCTGACCAATTTCACTTATGAATAGCTATACAGAATACTCAATACTCAATACATTCTTGCAAACCAAATCCAAGAACACATCAAAATAATCAGCCATCATGATCAAGTAGGCTTCATCCCCGGGATTCAGGGATGGTTCAATATATGGAAATCCATCAACATAATCAACTACATAGACAATTTAATTTAAAAATTGCATGATCATCACATTAGATGCTGAGAAAGCATTTGACAAAATTCAACATCTCTTCATGATAAAAGCCTTGGAAAGATGAGGAATTCAAGGCTCATACCTGAACATAGTAAAAGCAATATACAGCAAACCAGTAGCCAACATGAAAATAAATGGAGAGAAATTTGAAACAGTCCTCTTAAAATCAGGGACTAGACAAGGCTCCCCACTCTTTCCTTACCTATTCAATATAGTACTCAAAGTGCTAGCCAGAGCAATTAGGCAACAAAAGGAGGTCAAAGGGATACAAATTAAAAAGGAAAAAGGAAAAATATTTCTAGTTGTGGATAATATGATAGTATGCTTAAGTGAACCCAAAAATTCTACCAGAGAACTCCTAAACCTGATAAACAACTTTAGCAAAGTGGCTGAATATGAAATTATCTCAAACATATCAGTAGCCTTCCTCTACTCAAAGGATAAAAGGGAAGACAAAAAAATTAGGGAAATACCACCATCACAATAATCACAAATAATATAAAATATCTTGGTGTGACTCTGACCAAGCAAGTAAAAGATCTGCATGACAAGAACAAGTCTCAGAAGAAAGAAATTGAAGAAGACTTGAGAAGATCAAAAAAACTTCCATACTCAAGGATTTGCAGTATTAATATAGTAAAAATGGCCATCTTGCCAAAAGCAATCTATAGATTCAATGCAATTCCCATTAAAATTCCAACCCAATTCTTCATAGATTTAAAAATATTAATTTGCAAATCCACCTGGAACAACAGAAAACCCAGGGTAGTAAAAACTATTCTCAAAAATAAAACAACTTGTAGGGGAATCACCATTCCTGACCTCAAGCTCTATTACAGAGCAATTGTGATAAACTGCATGGTAGTATAGAGACAGACAGGTAAATCAATTGAATAGAGTTGGACACCTTGAAATGAACCCATACACCTATGGCCACTTGATCTTTAACAAAGGAGCTAAAAATCATTCAGTGGAAAAAAGTCAGCACATACAACAAATGGGGCTGGTTCAACTGGCAATCAGCATAGAGAAAAATGCAAATTGATTGATACATTCTTTTTTCCACATACAAAGTTCAACTTGAGAGAAACCCGATTCAGAAGATAAAGGTAAAAGACCCATACACATGCATGCACAACAATAATTCTGCAATATTAAAATAAGGCTAGAGCTAGCATTGAAAATATCTACCATGCAGAGTGTTGTACAATCTTTTACCTTTCTCTTCTGAATTCTTTTAGGCAGGACCCTGCTTCTTAACGGTGTCTCCTTCATCTATCCTCCATATTTGAGCCCCATGTTGAGCACCATTATGAAACTGTCCCTCAGATTCACGAACTGGGTTCTCTCTCAGTCGAAGGGAGAAAGAGGACCTGAAACAAAGAGTTCAAGAACAAAAGGACGCGAAGCCAAGTTGAGGAGTTCCAATCAAGGCTTGCCACTTTACTTTTGGGGTTCAGCATTTATAACTACACAAGAAAGCGAAACTGGATCTCTAGGTTACAATGACATTTGCATAACATAAACAATGTAGGAGGAGTCAGAAAAGAGTCAAGGGGAAGCCGCTAGGCTGCCAGGCATGCCCGCTCTTGAGGGCGGTGTTGGCTCAGGGTGTCCCATAAGCGCAGGGAGAGGTTGGAGGTGCGGCCCACAGGGGAGGTGGAGGTTGACAGCCAATATCCTCAGGCAGTCAGTTTGTTTTCATTCAACAATGTCCTCAGCCAGATGTGTTAGTCACCAGGCATACCTTCCTCCTTAATCCTCGAAGGCCAGAAATCAGTATAGGCCTTTGTTTAGGCAAGGCAGGCTTGAGCTGACAGTCTCTGGTTGTAAGCTCTGATAGGGAGTTAAGGCAGGAGGGAGGAACCCAACACAACTCCAAGTGTATCAAGGACCTCCACATAAAACCAGATAAACTGAAATTAACAGAAGAGAAAGTGGGGAAGAGCCTCTAACACAGGGGAAATTTTCCTGAATAGAATACCAATGGCTTATGCTCTAATATGAGCAATCAATAAATGGGACCTCATAAAATTGCAATGCCTCTGTAAGGCAAAAGACACTGTCAATAGGATAAAATGGTAACCAACAGATTTGGAAAAGATCTTTACCAATCCTCCATCCAATAAAGGGTTAATAGCCAATCTATAAAAAGAACTCAAGAAGTTCTACTCCAGAGAAACAAATAGCCCTATTTAAAAATTGGGCGACAGAGCTAAGCAAAGTTCTCAACTGAGAAATACCAAATGGCTGAGAAGCACCTAAAGAAATGTTCAACATTCTGAGTCATCAGAGAAATGCAAATCAAAACAATGCTGAGATTCCACCACACACCAGTCAGAATCGCTAAGATCGAAAATTCAGGTTACAGCAGATGCTTGCAAGGATCTGGAGAAAGAGGTACAAGTCCTCCATTGTTGGTGGGATTGCAACTAGGGACAACCACTTCCTCGAAATCAACCTGGTTTTTCCTCAGAAAATTGGACATAGTGCTACCAGAGGACCCAGCTATACTACTCCAGGACATATACCCAAAAGATGACACAGCATATAAAACAAGGACACCTGCTCCACAATGTTCATTACAGTCCTATTTATAATAAACAAAAGCTGGAATGAACCCAGATGTCCTTCAACAGAGGAATAGATACAGAAAATGTGGTACATTTATACAATGGAGCTATTAAAGACAATGAATTCTTGAAATTCTTAGACAAATGTTTAGAACTAGAAAATATCATGGGGAGTGAGGTAATCCAATCACAAAAGAAAACATAATTTTATGTACTCACTAATAGAAGTTAGCCCAAATGCTAGGAATACACAAGATACAATTCACAGGCCACATAAGAGTCAAGAAGAAGGAAGACCTACGTGTACTTCTTTGAACAGGGAACAAAATACTCAAGGGAGGAAATATGGAGACAAAGTGTGGAGCAGATACTAAAAGAAAGGCCATCCAGAGACTGTCCCTCCTAGGAATCCATCCCATATACAGTCACCAAACCAAGACACTGTTGTTGATGCCAAGAAGTGCTTGCTGACAGAAGCCTGTTATAGCAGTCTCCTGAGAGGCTCTGCCAGAGGTTGACAACCATTGTACTGAGCACTGAGTCCCCAATGGAGGAGTTAGAGAAAGGACTGAAGGAGATGAAAGGGTTTGAAACCCCATAGAAAGAACAACAATATCAACCCCAGAGCTTCCAGAGACTAAATTAGGAACCAAAGAATGCACATGGAGAGACCAATGGCTTCAGCTGCATATGTAGCAGAGGATGGACTTGTCAGATATCAGTGGGAGTAGAGGCCCTTAGTCCTGTGAAAGTTTGGTGCCTCAGTGAAGGTGAATGCCAGGGTGCCGAAGAGTGGGTTAGTGGGTGGGGGAGCACCCTCATAGAAGCAGGGGGACTGGGGATGGAATAGGGGGCTTCCAGAGCAGAAACTGGAAAAGGGGAAAACATTTGAAATGTACATAAATAAAATATCCAGTAAAACTTAGGGAAAAGTGAGCTATTTGGGTTTTTGGAAGCTAACTTCTTCAGTACCTTATATATTTTTGATAAAAGCTCTCTGTAGGATGTAGGGTTAATGAAGGGTTTTTGTTTGTTTTTTATTTGTTTCCAATCTGTAGGTTTTCAATTTATCCTTTTGATGGTGTCTTTCGCCTTACAGAAGCTTTTCAGTTTTATGAGGTCTCATTTATCAATTGTGGGTTTTAGAGACTGAGCCATTGGTGTTCTGTTCAGTAAATTTCCCCTTTTGCCAATGAGTTCAAGGCTCTTTCCCACTTTCTCTTCTATTAGATTCAGGGTATCTGGTTTTATGTTGAGGTCCTTGATCCCCTTGGACTTGAGCTTTGTGCAAAGGGATAAATATAGGTCTATTTTCATTGTTCTACAAACAGATTGCTAGTTAGACTAGCACCCTTTATTGAAGATGCTTTCTTTGTTCTACTGCATGTTTTCTGCTTCTTTGTCACAGATCGAGTGTTCATAGGTGTGTGGGTTTACTTTTGGGTCTTTGATTTTATTCCACTGATTGACTTGTTTCTCCCTGTACCAATACCATGTGGTTTTTACCATTATCGCTTTGTACTATAGCTTGAGGTCAGGGATGGTTGCTCCCCTGGAAGTTATGTGGCAAATAGTCCTGTGGGTTTTGTCTGTTTGTTTGTTTGTTTTGTTTGGCTGATTTTCGTTTTGTCTTTTCGTTGTTTTTTTCCTGGTTATTTTTTTTTGAGTTCAAACTACATAATGAAGAAACACTATATTTTGTGTATTTTCCTAATAAGCTAAAACTTTTTCTTCATATATGTTATTATAGAGTTTCCCTACAGGTAGAATAAATAGCATTATACAGATATAAATTATAATTTATGTTGAGTTTTATTTCAGCTATTTTTTATTTTATTTAGAAAGAAAGGAACTTGTGAATAGGAATACACGTTTTCAACTTTTCAACAGTGAAAACTATGCAAATGTTTCAAACAAGTGTGCATCTAATATCTTTTTCACATCAAAGTTATTATATTTATACACAGACATACACATATGCATACATAGATGCTACATAATTTCCAGACTTCTGTATCAATATGACCATCTAAGTATCTATTATTAAAGTGGTTTTGGCATAAAGCACTATCTCTCTTTAAAAAGTATCGCTTGCTCAATTTTTCCTCTACATTAGCTGGGAGCCATTTACTATCTAGCTGCTATGTTAATGTTCTTTTGAAATTTAAATCATTGTGGCAGATTTTTGTTCCAAATTCCCTAATAGCTTTCTGTCTCAGAAAGGCAAAGTGTTTATGTATATACTTTTCAAATTTGGCTCTATACCAGGGTCACCTGGATAGGTTTTTAAAAGTGCCTATGACTGGATGTTAGCCCAGATCAATTGAATCAGAATGTGTGGAATTACTGACCAGCAAGAGTACATTTTGATTGGCAATCCTAATGGGCAGCTGTAGCCCATTATACAATTATGTTTAGCTCCTACTTTCCCTTTGACTTTACCTACCATTTTTTTTCCCTAGACTCTTCTACTCATAATGGCCTCATGGCTAGTTATCACATGGCTACTGCTGTAAGATTTAAGAAGTGCAAGTCTCCTGTCCATAGCATGATACTTTCAGTGATCAAATTCTGGCCTTCCTCCAATTGCATCCTTTCCGTAAGTGGGAGTCTATCAACACAAGAAGGGCAGTGCACACTCACTCTCCTCACAATTCCATATTAAAAGATGACTCATCTCTGGATACCTCACATGCCTGTCCTCTGGATCATCTTCCCAAAGGTGACTCCATTTTCTACATATCAGCTGGCTTCACTGAAGAGAAAGATTAAAGCTTATTATTGAGGAATTTGAAATATACTCAATGTGAAAGATAGATCTGAAAATCTTCAGGGCCTTTGTGGGATGGGAACAAACCCTGAAAATGTGAGAAGATATAAGCAGACAGCAGATTGATGCCATAATTTCAGGACTTGCTCTCTCAGAATAATGTATATTCTATGGGGAAATCTATAGTACTACATAATTATAAAGATTTATTTGCCATACATGTATATTTATTTTAGCTTAATTTGTGCTTTAAAATTATTAAACAACTGCTTCTTTAAGTGACCAGTTGTGTTTATTCACTTGTAAAATGCAGTTAACCATATTTAAGTGTGTCTATGTACTCTATTGCATTGCAAGAACAAACTCTTTTCCTTCATGAACAGACGAGGATAATTGTATAATTATTCTTTAGTTTACATCATTTATGACAAATGACAAGAAAAAAATAATATTATAATTGTATAGTAGTAACACTATGATGAAAGGCCCATATATGTTAACAGAATGATAAAACTACAAATCAGTACAAATCTGTATTACTGATTATTGTTTTGACAATGTTAAATTTAGTATTTATGAAATAATAAAGTCCTATATTTTTTATTTTTATGTAAGTAGAAATATGAGAACTCAGTTTTAAAGTGTTGACTTTAATGATCTCTTTAATGCAACTGTTGTATCTCGATAAGAGAAACATAACCAGTAAGACTGACTGATTAAGTAATCGATAAGACTATAGCTTATGAATCAGCTCTATTTTGAATTGCCCTAGCATCCACAGTCCTTGGGAAAAGGAAAGGAATATGATGTAATTAAGGAGACTAAAGGCAAGTTAGAATATGAGAGGGTATTATATAGATCATGAGGAAAAATAGCCATAGTAACCTAAAATGTTGATTTAAGAGACTGGGAAAACGGACTAATACACTTGCTCATGAAACTACATATATATCATACATATGATATGTGGATACAGATGAAAAATTGTGCATCAACACTATATAACCTAACAATTTCTCAAGGCCTACAAAAATTAGAATCATACAACCTCTATTAGGGCTATGCTGCAGTATCTCTTTAACTATACTCTTTACAAATATGATAGCCATTAATTAACCTTCGATTCCAAGTCATTTAGAATTTCTGTTTGTTACATCAATCTTAACATAGACCCATTTATGGAAGTCAGTTAAAGAAATAAGAATTGAGTTGAGGTAAATCAATAAGCTTAATGTTCCCTTAGTCCACTCATTGTCATCTTGTTATAAACTATGATAAACTTCCAAGAAGTAATGCCGTAAGGTGATGTGATAATGTAAGTGGAATAATGCCCTTTCCTCACATTCCTCCCTCACACAGACCCTCATCAACACTTCCTATGCTCCACACCCTCAGTACCAACCCACCCTGGCACACCAAGTCACTAGTACTAGATACTCCTGTACTAGGCACATTCTGTCCAAGTGCCTCAGTTCTTTCCCAAACTCTTCCATAAGACTCCGGGAGCTTGAACTAATATTGAGCTGTGGGTTACTGCATCTGTTTCTATCAGTTTCTGGGTGGAGCCTCTCAGAGAACAGTCTTGCTGGTCTCCGGTCTGCAAGCACAACACAATATAGTTAATAGTGTCAGTGTCTTTCTTGATATTTCATTCATTGACACATTTTCAAAATGTATTGGAACTAAATTTATTTAAGTTTAGCTGCATTTTACTTCTTATATTAGCTTACATACTTGAAAAATAGTGTAAAGCAATTTGAACATTTCAACTTTCTTTTAGTTTTGAACAGATGGTTGAATTTATGTCTTCATAATCCATATCTAGTACAGGTATATACTATTCATATTTATTCACCACTTTTATATTTGTTGCACTAGGTTTCAAATGCAAAAATGTAACATGAGAATGAAAATAGTTTATTGGTACAATATAAATTTCTCCTTTGGAGAACATGAATATCAAGGATGAACCTTCTCTCGTCTTTCACCATTCAATACTTTGCTTCAGTTATATCCACTTCGAATATTTTTACCAACTCTGGATGACATAAAATTACTGTTACTTAAATAATTGTCATCATCTCCTTTAAGTTTTACTTTTTCAGATGAAGATAAGCAAATACTCCTTAAAACTGAAAGAAAAATATCTCAAAAACAGAATAGATTTGAAAATTCTAACTTCTGAAATTATAAGGAACCATTAGAAAATATATTAAATCTCTTTTGCTTCACCCTTGCCTAGAAAGTACATTCAGCATAAAATATCTGAAATATTCTATTTGAAAGATATGTTTCTAAAATATTTATATGTTTAAGTGCATATGTATGCACTAGTAAATCTGGTATTCATGATTTAAGGGCTGAGACACTCAAACACTTCCCCCTCCTTTTTGGAGGAGGGATTTGTTTCTTATACAATCTAGTTTATATTTGAAAAACCTGGTTTTGGACCTCCACATCAAAGCAGATACATTAAAACTAATAGAAGAGAAAGTGGGGAAGAACCTTGAGCAA
>NW_022196913.1:84372775-84375000 GCF_008632895.1 Mastomys coucha
AAAACCTGGTTTCAAAGAAATATCTCTGTATAACAACAAACATCAGAATCTAGCACAACTTGCTTCTGAGTTATAATAGTTATGTATTAATTCATGGTTATTTCATGTTGATTGAAAAATCATTTTGGGTTTTTATACCCTGGAAAGAGATGAAAATAGGGTTCCTGATAAACAATTGAGAAACACATTAGAGAATTCAGTCATTCCCAACAATCTTGTCTTCAGCTAAATACAGTAATTTGGCAATGTCTGGACAATTAGGCTAGAATGTGTGCTTGGAAAATGAAAATAAAGCAGCATAACACATACCTTGTATACGTTTATGATGCGTTGTGAAAGATAATGTATAGAGGGCTTAGGTATTACAAGTTATTATAGAAATAGAATCATAAGAATGATTTCCGCCTGGCATTTGGAAGAAACGATTTCATGCATTGGTCACTCACAAAGTTAATGTTACTGGCAATCTCTATGGGAGAGAAAAATCTAGTCCTGTAACTCAAAGCATTGTCTCTCCTGCTTTGATGTTCTGACTGCACAGAACAGCTTCATTTTCTATTTAATTTCTTTTAGGGATTCATAACTAGGCTTAGTGCGTTATTTTGTGAGCGTGTGTATGTGTGTATGTGTGTGTTTTTAAATCAGGACACCTGCATCTAGAAGCTTACATGGATTTTGTTATGCTAAATATATTTCAGCTCTTCAGCCTTCTGCACATCCACAGCAGCAAAGTGTTCTATGGTAAATAGCAGTGAGACAGGTGTTTTGAGTCAGCCTGTTCAGTTTGTCAAGCTGAAAACAAAACAAAATACTGTGCCTCTTTTGCATTTTAAATATCACAGAAATACCATCTTCAAGGTCATTAAATCTAGGAAGTTATTTTAAGTGGTTCTCTAGTTTCCTTTGAAAACCTTTCCTGTTCACTTTTCTGCTATTTGATCTTTCAAAGCTCCATGAGCTAATGTTCAAAAACCACTTTTTCCCATACAAAAGGACCTTCATTGCATATGCGTATAGCTCTTGTTTGATTGTCTAATATTGGTTTAGGTGCTGATGTTTAGTAATAAAACTGTGTTTTCTACTCAGTTATATTAAAATTTCTTCTTTTGTTCATTGATTTTTACCTGGATATTAAAACGTTAATCCTTAAGGCAGTAAAGTTTTAAAATTTCTAAAAACCCCATGGAAGTTTCTCCTTATTGGAAAATGCCACATATCTTATGTTCCTGACAAATTAGAATCATGATTTTTGCCCAGAAATAATTCTCTCTCTTTCTCTCTTTCTCTCTCTCTCTCTGTGTCTCTCTGTCTCTCTGGCTCTGTCTGTCTCTTTCTTTCTCTCTCTCTCCTTACCTGTCTTTCTCATCTTATCTCATTTGTCAACATTGTTGCTTGAATATTTCATTTTGATTTTCAGAGATTATTTTTATATATCTATAGATGCATTGTGGATATTCATATATATATGTTCTACAACAAGTAACACTTGAATAAGAAACTTTAATTTTTAAAATATTTGAAAATATCACTAAAAAATGTCTTAGGGAGAATTTTGATATTTTCAGATCTTTCTTATTTCTTTTTTTTTTCAAGACAGGGTTTCTCTGTATAGTCCTGGCTGTCCTGGACTCGTTCTGTAGACAAAGTTGCCTCGAACTCAGAAATCTGCCTGCCTCTGCCTCTCAAGTGCTGGGATTAAAGGCATGTGCCACCACTGCCCGGCTTTTCAGCTCTTTCTTTTCAATGGCTATTCTCAACTTAAATGGAGAGACAAGAACTCTAAGTGTTATAATGTTGTTTTCCAGAAGCTGAGCTCAGTGAAATCATAGGTGGGAGAAATAGGAGTTAGAAATGTTGAACTTAGAAATAGTTGACTTTGCAATCCTCTACCATACACATGCTGCTTGAACAATCAGACCCCTCTATGTGCAGTCCTTGGTTAGTGGTTGAGACCCTGGGAGCACCGAGGGTACTAGTTAGTTCATATTGTTGTTCCTCCTAAGGGGCTGCAAACCCCTCAGCTCCATTGGTCCTTTCTCTAATTCCTTCACTGGGGACCCTGTACTCAGATCGATGAATGGCTGTGAGCCTCTACATCTGTGTTAGTCAGATACTGTCAGAGCCTCTCAGGAGCCAGCTATATTTAGGCTGTCTTGCCCTTCCTTCAGACTCTGCTCCATAATTAATCTCTGCAACTCCTTCCGTGGGTATTTGGTTCCCCCTTT
>NW_022196913.1:84375065-84376875 GCF_008632895.1 Mastomys coucha
AAAAAAAAAAAAAAAAAGAAATAGTCAAAGTGTGACATTTGTATTTCTGAAACCTTTCAGTAATTCACTCTTAGAGATATAAATATTTTAAACATTATTTCCAAGGCATATTTCCATTCATACTTCTATTCAAGTTAATTCAATTATACAACACAACAGTTTTGAAACTTTAAATACTTCATGGAATTTAAAAAGTCAAAGGCAATGAAATGGAGAGGTAAAGTTAAGAAAGTTCATCTTTGAAAGTCAAGACAAACAGGAAATCTATTTTTAAGGGAGAGACTATAGACAAGACTTTCTATTTTACTTTCCAGCCTCTGGATAACAAAAGGAATAGAATGAAGAAAGCAGGTGTTTGATTAGACAAGGAGGTGGGGAAAAAGCCCTGGAAGCAAGAGCCTATTGCTGATTTTAACCATACATGAAAGCTGGGATAAATTGGGACTCCAGCCAAATGGAACAGAACAAGGCAACAGAAACGAATCATGCTGTGCTTCACTGAGGACATTAGCAGCTTGATAATTGTGCCTGAAAATGCCTTCCTTTGTTTCTGTCTAATTGCCATTAAATTCATCATTTCACACAGAAGTGAAATCCAGACCTCAAGGAACAATCTGAGTCATGTCAGTTCATTTTAGGACTTGTTGGTCTGTTTAAATTCAAGCCAATTTTCCACCTTAAAACCCATTAATACCAAAGAAATGATTATAAATGACCTGAAAAGAATTATAAGACACATGCTAAGAGATTAGTAGTGCCTATTTTTCTACTACCTTTCTGCCACTAATAAAGATTAAGGGCATATTTTCCCATTTTAATGATGAAAATTTGTGTTGAAGAATAATAGCAATTCATACCTAGGAAATAATCATTAAACTAAAAGTTCTGAATTTAAGTGACATAGAATTTTAACCAGGCAATGTTACTGGGCAAATAGATCTCCCATACATGTATGTTTCTAGAAGTACATTTAAGTGTCTCTTCTCAGAGGTAAAACAACAAAGAAGAACTCTACACTCACAAAGTCCATGGTCATATGCTATCTAGGAGCCATGTTCCTAGGTAGAAGAAGTGGAATTGGTGAGTCACAGAAATATATAAAACCAATATGTTCAATACCAGGCCAACTCATGTCTCCTTAAAACATAGTGCATACAGGTTTTGAAAGAGTCTTGAGTAGATGATACTTCCTGGTACCAATTCCAGGTAAGAAATCACTTCTAGTCAAGAATGCAACCAAGCAAGTACTTCCTTCACTTCACATTTCTCATAAGAACTCTAGCTCCTTGCACACACACACACACACACACACACACACACACACACATACACACACAGAGACATAAACAAACAAACACATGAGTAAACAAAACCTAAAACAAAATCAAAACCCCAGCTCTAATATGTTCCCTGTACAATAGTGCAACTCACATATGTTAGCAATGAAAACTAAGCACGTCCAACTATTGACTTCCCAAAGAGACAGCTATTACATTCCTACAACTCTCTTCTAACAAGGACCATCTACATAAAAACAAATTCTCAACAGAGACATAAATTTCTTTTCTCTGTATTATTGTAAATCACATTTATTCCTTATCATTGTATATCACTAAAAATATGGCATCAATCCCAATATTATACCTATATTTAAAAGAAAACTAATTCAAATTGGAGAGTTTTTGACTTATGCTTTTAATATTTCTTTTTTCCAAAACCCAAAATGCTTTTTTCTTTTCTTTTCTTTCCTTTTCTTTTCCTCCCTTTTCTTTTCTTTTTTCTCTTCTTTCCTTTTCTTTTTTTTTTTTTT
>NW_022196913.1:84376890-84392138 GCF_008632895.1 Mastomys coucha
AGTTGAATGAATCAGCTAAAGATTTGATAAAATGAAACAGAGATAAAACACATCCAACTCTCACAAAAGTGTCAGGAAAACATAGTTTACTTAAGAGCAGTGCAGAGTCAGGATGGAGAACCGTTCAGTGTGTGTATCTCAGTTGAGTTCAGGCAATGCAGGGGAGTTCAGAAAAGTTCAATTCAGTGCAGTTCTGTGTAGTTCAGTTGAATGCAGTTTTGTTGAGTTTGTGTAATTCCATTCAGTTCAGCACAGTTCATAATGTCAGTGCAGTTAGTGGAATCCAGAGGCACCTTTTCCAAGCAGAGCTATCAAGTGAGAAGACAAGAGAAGCAAGTTTGACTCAGGCTTGGAGAAGAGTTTTGAGCCAGAACCCCTGAGTTGAACCAGACAGCCAAAATTCAGAAACAACTAGAAAGGGCAAGTTTATTCAGCAGTAAGCCTCCAAGATGACAAGTACATCTGGCAAATAAAAGTTACTTTTACATCCTTGTAACTGGAAGCATCCTATATAAAAATAATCTAAAGGATTTATTTGTATTTTAACAGTGTATGTTAGTGTCAAAGTTTTATATTTCAGCAGTTTATAGGTCATGTCTCCCCATAGAGTACTCTGGTTCAAATTACTGATTGCTTAGATATGCCTAGTTTGCTTGCATATACTCTTTAATTATGAGTGCATATCAGTTGAAAAGTTCCCCATGGGATCTTATGGGGCTGCTTTGTGATACAGTTTCCTGTTCTACCCATCCCAAGGAATGTTATTTATTAAACTTCTAGTGTTCTATCCTCTAACATAGAATCAGCTCCTGGGGATCTATCTCATATTCTAATGCATTGTTTTTAAGGGATCAATGGGTTTATGCACATTAGTTGCTATTCATGTCTCAATCTTGAGTCTATATTTTCCAAGATTTGGGGAACAGTTTAGGAAAAACACTCACAGATATGTAGTGCATGATAGTGGAGATAAATATGAACTAGGATTTTTATGGGCTAGTACCGGTCTCTTTGTCAGAAGCTGTAAAACCTTTACAATTTTTAGATTTATTATTTCATGATCTATGCAATATAGAAAAACATACATTCTGAAATTTATTCTGAAAGGTGTTTATATTATAAAACTATAGCTATGAATGTTAAACCATCAATCAGCTATTTTATTTAGTTTATTTATAGATAGAGTAACAACATAATTTGTCATCCAAACAAGCTCTATGTACAAAGTGGATGGGGGTACAGTTATCAATCAACTTAATATGTCAGGAACAATCAGAACTGCACCAGAAAAGCAGTTTTTGCCCTACATGTACATTGCAAAAGACAAGATTTGTGTTCAATTGTGATTATACATCATTTCACTAGAACTAATCAAGAATAATCAATTCTAATCAATTTTAGTGATTAGTAGTTTTGAACTGAACATAGAGGGACACGAATTTATTTCAGGTCATTCACAATGGAATTAATAGCAGATTAAAAAGGAGTTCCATTTACAGGGATAAATATTATCCTGGTTTAATGACAGAAATATATTTGCATTAGGCATAATAGTTTTATTATGTGTGGGTTTAATTTGGCTATTCATATTTCTAATTATATAATCATCTGTCTTGTTTTTTAAGACAGGTGATTCCAGTAGAAGAGACAAAGGCATGAGAACAGGATTAACTGAAATAGTGAATGAGGAAACCATTGAGAAAGATTAGGTTACCAAATGTGTGGTAGTAAATGAAACAGCAAATAATTCATATCAAAATGGATACTGGAACAATTAGTCAATGAACCAAAAACCAAGAATCAGTTCTTGGCTCATAGAACATTGTCTTAGTAAGAGGTTTACTGCTGTGAACAGACACCATGACCAAGGCAAGTCTTATAAATGACAATATTTAATTGGGGCTAGCTTACAGGTTTAGAGGTTCAGGCCATTGTCATCAAGGCAGGAGTATTGCAGTAAGCAGAAAAGCATGGTTCAGTAGGAGCTGAGAGTACTACATCCAAAGGAAGCCAGGAACTGACTGGGCATCCTCAGGCAGTTAGGAGGAAAGTCTCCAAGCCCATCCCCACAGTGACACACTTTATCCAACAAGGCCACAGCTTATAATAGGGTCACTCCCTGGGACAAGCATATGCAAACCATCACAAAAATTTATAAAGTATCATTTCATTATGGCAGACATTTTTCTTTAATATTATTTTATTTGAATTATATGGCTAACAATATGTTGAAAAGTCAGTTAGTAATTGTCTAAAATACATATCATACCAATTGATTTACCAATTCTTTTTTAAAGAGTATAATTTGGGAGAATATGACCCAAGTAAGCTATTTCTACTACAGACTTTGATGAACCAGCACATTTACAAGTAGACAGTTAAAATACATTACCTAATGCCTAACACACATTAGCCAGACTTCATTAGAGACACAATACTCATTGTTTCTCTGTGTATTTTGCAATTCACTGAACATATTCATCTTTTAATGAGTTGTGTTCTATTCACAGTCATACTCAAGAGTGCAGAGAGGTGAAATGCTGCACAAATTCATTAGTAATACTTGGAAGTCACGGTTTGACTGTAAAACACATTAGTCAGGAAGATGGATGGGAATCAAAAGAAGTAATAAGGAACAGGGTGACTTCTTTTCATCCTGGTTTAAATCAACTATTAGAAAATCTTAGAACTGACAGGCAATCTCTCTCCTAAACAAGCAGAAATCCTAGATAATAGTCTCACACTTGGAACTAGCCTAAACAAGTACACGATAATACTGCACTTTATATGAATGACCATGCAAACTACAATTTGACTGTTTTCTCTCTCCCTCCATTCTGTTTTTCTCTCTTCCTCTTTCTCTTTCTTGCTTGAAGTATTTTATTCAGCTCTCTAGTCCAATGTCTGCCTGGACACTCACCATCTCCTGTCTTGATAATGGACTGAACCTCTGAACCTGTAAGCCAGCCTCAATTAAACATCATCCTTATAAGAGTTGCCTTGGTCATGGTTTCTGTTCATAGCAATAAAACCCTAAGACAGGAGTAGATGTAGTTCTGAGTGAATGTTTGTCATTTGTCAAAACCAATGTGATGTCAGTGAACCTAGTGCCTCAGAACAGTGAGAATAGCAGAGTCTTTTACAGGTCAGGCTCAATGAAATGACAATGCCTTTCTCTAGTCTAGTATAAATTGTAGCTTTGTTTTTTTGCTTCTTCCTTTGGTGTGTCCAGATGCTGCTGCACACCAAGTGGGGAAGAAGTGGTTGCTATCAAGTTCCATGTTTCAGGTGTTCTCTTATAGTGTCCAGAGCCTGAAACATTTGTGGAGAATTTACACCAGGCAGGAAGGATTGGGTTGAGTTCTTTTATGTAATAAAAGAAAATCCTGTAAAAGTGAGTTTTTCTAAAGAGTGTGTAGGCAGAGGAACAGGAAAATAAATATTAAGTAAAATTAATTTGGTCATATTTGTATTTGCTGCTTTCACATTTAGAACAGAATTTAATAACCTATCTGGTTAATTTTATTGTGAGTTGCTCCATTTACACATGTAAATACAGTATGTTTTGAAATTTACTGATAATACCATGGTTTTCTGAGTATTTAAATATAATAATAATTCTTATTATTAGATAATGATAATAGTAGTTCATTTCATTTTTATTAACTCAATTTTATAACTACATAGTTTCACACATGTAGAAAGAACAAACTGATAATTCTTATTTTCTATCTTTTTATAAACACTGCCCACTGCAGTTACTCTCTACAAATAAACTTGCTCTCTTGCTCTTGTTATTACTTAATTTTAAAAATAAAATGATATATTTATTAAAATTAAATTTATATTTAATTTTATAAGTTTGATTTAATTTTATATTAATTTTGTTTAATCATCTCAGCACTCAACCATTTGTGAGATCATAGGTTTAGAGTTCTCTAATGGAGCTTCCTCTCCAAGAACTTAGAAGTAGCCAATAGCTCAAGAATAATGAGCTTGAACATGTGAGATCCTGCTGTCCCATGACCTTTAAGTCCTTTTAGATACAATGTAAGTAACTATTATTGTTATGAGCTCTCGTTAATTGTCATGATTCACTGCATTCAGTGCCATTCACAGTTAAGAGAAGCTCTCTGACTAGGCTTAGTGCAACTGTTATTTATCAATTTAGACATTGATATAAGGGAGTTTGATGATATGTCAATTTAGTTAAACACGACTAATACACCTCATACTCAGATCTATGAACTATTTTAGCAGGGATAACAAGATCATTCGCGTTTTTTCTCTCTGTACAGTGGCTTTCAAATTAAATCAGAAGACTGTTGGTTACTTCAATAACATCATGCTCTATTGTCCAAGTGGGCCCATTTTACTGGTAAATTAGTCTTTTGTTTCATTGGATTTACATATAAGCCAAACAAGTGATCTCTTTCAGTTTTCCCCCAGAAACGGTGCATATTCCTCTGATGCTTTGAAAGTTATCTAGCATGGAAAAATTTTCCACTCAAGTATACCTAGAGGAATTTGTAAACTTAACAATTTATGAATCAAAATACATGTTTTTACTGAGGAAAGAAATTCTACCTAATAAATAACAGTTTAATAGTATATGCAAAATATTTATTGTATATATATAGATAGAAAAATAGATAGATAGATAGATAGATAGATAGATAGATAGATAGATAGACAGACAGATATTGTGTGTGTGTGTGTGTGTGTGTGTGTGTGTGTGTGTGTGTTTGTGTGTGTGTATAGGCTTAGGATGTATCCAAAGTCCATCTTTCCCTGTGGAAAAATTAGAATTACCTTTGACAATTTATCAGGGGCAAATGTTAGTCCTAGATAATCCTAAAAATACATTTTTATAGCAAATTTTCTTTTCAATATATCAATGATGTAACTGTTTACTGTACTTAACTTTTTCTTTTTAATCACTACAGTATAATTTCATGGAAAAATTTAAAAATTAAAAAGAAAGAAAAGCAGTTTTACATTTTTAAATTAAGGCTGTAAATATGCTATAATATATTAACTAACATAGTTTATTTGAATTTATCTAGATGTACTTCTCTTTATAGTGGCTTCTGCAAATGATATGCATATTTTTTCTAAAACTTTTCTGTGAAATAAGGAGAGGTGTTTTTATATAAAACTGAAATTCAAAACTATCAATAATTGCAAGCAGATTATTTGACTTGGAATATTTATTTTACCCTGAATATTTCAGAAAATGAACAATAGCATTGAGGTGGGGTAGAGAGAGTAGGTAAATATGACAATTCAAAAACGTTACATATTCATTTAAAGATAGAGAGCAGAGGGTTCTATAAACACAAGTTACTGTAACACACTTTTATCTATTTTGAAATAGGCTATTGACAGAAAATAAATAAATATATGTATATATATAATATATACTCTCTCACACACATATGTTCATAAATACTGTTGCAATTCTCAGAATTTTAAGACATTTAATCTGTCACCCATGTTTATATGTACATCCTTGCTAAGAATCTTAATATAGAATATCTATAATTTTTTCTTCAGGAGTGGGATAAATTAACTTATAAATCACACACAAATGCTAAGTATAACAAGTGAGAGTGTAACTTCCATAAAGTAATATCCCTGATGCAAACCTTTCTGAAGAGGCTTGAAGGCAAAGATACAACTAAAGCCTCCTTTATAGACAGAATAAGAATATTTCTGGTAGATTGCGGATCAGTATATAGTGACATAACTGCTGAATCATTTAACTCTCAAAGAGACATGAGTCTCCTCAAAGAATGCACAGGACTCCATGGCTGGCTTTAGCAGCTCTTCTAATGCCTTGAGATTGTGGTGACAAAAATACCAGGAACCCAGAGACTCAAGTGCACCAGAATATTTATTCCTTAGACTTCTGAATATCAAGCTAAAGATCAAACCAAAGTTTAAACAGATTTCATGTTTGATGAAGGCTCACTGTCCAGTCCATAGAGGATACCTTTCACTCCTGGTAATTTACTGAAAGTCTTACCTTCTTCCTCTTCCATAAAGGGATAAATCCCTCCCTCATATTATTGCTTGTTTTCCTATTTTGTGAAATAGATTAATATTTGGTATGTAATAGATCCTGATTATTCTTCTCTCTCCTACTCCTCTTAACTCCCTACTTCCCCTTCCATATGAATCCATTCCTTTCTGTCTCTCATTGATGTTCTATGAGATAAAAATGAAATTTAGTAATTAAACAACAAATAAACAAATCAAACAGAAGGGAAAGAGCCTAACAGAAGGTGCAAGAAAGAGCCTAAGAAGGTGACACTTAGGAATTCCATCAAAACTCTAGACTGGAAGCCATAATATATACACAAAAGATCCTTAGACTGAAAGAAAAAATACATAGAAAAATAAAGTAAAAAATGTTAATAACTTTTTAACGGAGGCAGAGTTCTGAGATATTGTTATAGTAGTAGGGACCATTAAGGATGCTGCTGAGTTAATTTTCTCTAGGTGATGTACTGCTGATGCCTTAATAATTTAATTACTCCCCAAATCCTCCATCACTAAAAGCCATCACACTGAGTATGTCACCACATATATAGAATCTACATAAGCATTCCTACTACAGCAACAGGTATGGCACTGAAAAGATAGGAACCAAGTAAAGATTCTCACTAATATATTCTGGGCTAGGAACTTCCTATCAAATTGAGGTTAAGAAAATTATCAAATTTATTTCACATTTGCTTCTCAATGAAATATTTTAGAAAGATTACTGGGTAAAGTGAAGTGATTCTAGAGGAACTGCTTCAAAGGATAAATGAATTTTTCAAGTTTTCATGGAAACTCAAATCTCATTTACAAAATTTTATAATTTATATTTATGACTATATCTCAAAAATATTAAACCAGCAATACGGTATTTTCTGTGTACCAAAACTTCAGTATCAATAAAATCTTTATGTCTAAGAAAGCGAAAGATCCATGGATACCGAGCAATGAGAAAACCTAGGTAGAACCTTGGATACATATCAGTAGACCACAACACATCAAAAGTCAATTAAATCCACTGTTGTGGCATGTGGCAGAATATATGGAGACTAACCAACTTATTGTTTTCAGTTATCCTCATATGAGTTTGTTGCACATTAATGTCATTAGGACTTAGAAGGCTGAGCTAAATATGGGAAATTCGTGAGACAGTAAGTAAATGTTAAATGTGAATTTTTCTAACTTAGGAGTTTACATATATTTAGAATGGGATAATTAAATAGAATCATAGAAACATAGAATTATAGAATATCTATAAAATTGAAAGGTGCTAAAGTGTATGGAATAATGAAAGTACTTGTGATGAGACATAGGTAACAGTGTCACTCTGACCTTGTTGATAAGTTCTGCTGTGTTGAAGAGTTATAAATATCTCAATACCTTTTAAGCAAGAGATTGAAGACAGGTTATCCTATCTCAGTGCTACTAGACTGTGCACGCAAGTTATACCCAGAGTGTAGGGATAATCCCTATTGCACTGTGTAAAAGTATTACCTGTTGATAAAGAGCTCAATAGCCTATAGCAGGGGAGGAGAGAAGAGGCAGGAATTTCAAGAAGAGAGAGGAACTCTGGGAAAGAATCAAACATTGGAAGATTTACCAGCTGGACTCTGAGGAAGTTGGACTTCAGAAACTGAGAAGAAACCAGCCAGGTACTTGAATTCAGGTTAGAATAAACAGTATAATAAATTAAGAGTTACTTGAGAAACCAGCCTAGCTTATGGGTAGACATGTTTTAATAAATGTATACTTCTGAGTTGTATTCGATAATTGGGGTATGGGTAGAAAAGCCTGAGGATCCACGAGAGTTGTGGTTCTGAGAAAAAGGGCAGTATATTCCAGTGCCTTCCAACTTCAGTTAGTCTTTGTAAGCAAAACAAGCACAATATTAATATGTTAGAGCAATAATGATAGTCATCTGTATTCAACAATAGAAACCTTATAGAATAGGATATTTGTTTTTCTAACACCAAGTAAATCTGATATTATGCCAGAATTAACCTGGGAAAATTATGTAAAGAAATCACATTGTAGAATGAATTATCTCAATATTGAACTTCCTGATTAGCATTCTACCTATATTCTAAACTTTATGTAAAAAGTTGCTAGAAATTTTAACCAGAGCAAATTTTTCTCACATTGCAACATTCTATTATGTACCAGCATGAATATATTTGTAAATCCAATAACTTTTCATCATCACAAATGAAGGTTTTATATTTCTTTGAAAGTGGATGTCGGTTGCTTATTCAATTTGCAATATTATAAGATTCCTATTAATTGGTGATTTGTCATGACAAATATTTTTTAAGCTATTTCCTTAGGAGGGAATTATTTTGGGATGCATGACTAAATAACATCCAGCTGTTTCCATTATTTTGTGTCTTCGTATTTGTTCAGACTTTTTCCCCACCATCCTTCCTTTCTAACATTAAGTGTCTTGTAAATTTGCAATATGTACATAGCTGAAATTTCCTAGTTGTCATTGTCGTTAATAAGAACTCCTTTAAAAATGGAGTGGCAGTTTATATTTTTTCACTGTGGTAACCTATCACGCATTGGTAGTTGTTTCCCCCTGTGTCTGAAATCCATTATTAGAGGAATTTTGAATAGCAGTGAAGTCGGACACTAACCTTGGTTATTAAGCTGCCTATCTAAAAATTAATGTCATGTTTTAATGTGATATAAAGACTTTTTAAAAAAAAGTTGCACAGTAGAATTTGTACTTAGAAATTCTAAAAGTTTGAAATAATTTCTTGAAAAATTACTTTGTTAGCACTAGTTAAATGGCCAACAATATTTAAAATATGGTGATGATAATACCATCATTTAATAGAAAACTGTAGAAACAATAACAGTATTTTATAAGACAAGTTCTTACATGTGCATAGTTTATTCTAAAATAAGATATTATGCTTATTTTTAAAGCATAAACCAGATTGTTTAGCAAACAAACAAAACGACCATCAACAACAACAAAAGGAAACATAATTTCAAATTACTCACAAGAATAGAGACATATCAAATGTCATAATAAAATATCTTCTGTATATTATTTTTGAAACAAAATATCAATTTCTATAATTGCAGTAATAAATACACAGAGAGGAAGAGATGATGGTGCAAACATCAATGATGTAACAATTGACCAATGTTGAAAGGTATTCCAATTTTCCAGTATGTTTTAAAGTAGTTATTTCAAAGGAAACACACAATATATGCAATGTATTTAATTAGGTAATTAAGGTTCATTTAATATCTAACCAAATATTTAAAGCTCTAACTTTAATTTCTAGATTATGTGTTTTAAATTCTATTTCTATACCACATACATTAATGATTTTTTATTAAACAGTATTTGCTTTATTGAAGCCAAATTTGAATTATATTCATGAGCAGTTACTGTTCTAGTTAGCTTCAATGATTATCATAATTTATTATAGTTATTCATTTTTAATATTCTCCTTCATTTATCATTTCTTCCTATCTTCTGTTTTATCTTGTTACAGTCGATTTGTACATAAGAGTTTATATGTGATCACTGGTTGTTTCTCATTCTAGTTGATAGTACAATACCCAGGAATATATATTACCTTGGCTGAATTGGATAAGTTACAGGACAGGACAGCAAGTCACAGAGAATAAAATCACAGAGTGAGAATAAATGGGAGGTAGAAATAATAGGGGCAAGAATGAGGAATAGGAGATTAGAATGTAGCCAAAATGTCCAACTGTGGGGTGATGGAACCAGAAGAGTTCTCCTGTAGATAGGATCATCAGTGGAGAAATGGAACCATGTACTCATCCTCAAAATTTTTGACTCAGAATTGTTCCTGTATAAAAGAAATGCAGGATCAAAACTGGAGCAGAGACTGAAGGACGAAAGCCCATTGAGTGGCAGGCCCAACTTGGGATCCACACCATGGGCGGGCATCAAACTCCTGACACCCTTCAGTAGTGTCTTAGATGCTAGAGTTTATTAATTCCAGACCAGAGTATTTGGCATTCAGTCCTCAGTGTTTCCAAAGGATGAAGGAAACTCCGTATGAAAACCTCAGTGTGATCTAGTACAAAGGGACACAGACAACAACTGATTGTATCAAAATAATTTGGCCCATTGGAATGGAGTCAATTAGGAATATATCTAAGACTAAGTTGATACAAGATTCTTTTCTTCCAAATGTGTTTTTTGCATGTGTAAGTAAAGCATACAACTGATATCTGTGGTAATTATATCCTTTAAAGTTGTGTAACAGTGGTTTTCAACTTTCCTAAAGCGGTGACCCTTTAATATAGTTCCCCATGTTATAGTGACCCCCAACTATAAAATCATTTAGTGGCTACTTCATAAGTGTAATTTTGCTACTTTCATGAATTATAATATAAATATGTGGTATGCAGGATATCTGACATGTGGCTTCTTTGAAAGGGTAATTTAATCTCCAAAGGAGTCATAACACAGAGGTAGAGTATAGGGTTATGGGGCCCCATGTCTGCTCTGCCACAGGGCTCGACCACTTGGAGAGGCAGGACACAGGAAGTTTGACTTCACCATATAACGAGATTATATTTTATAGCAATACTTTTAATAGTAGTAATGATGACATGAAAAGTTTGATACTTTTTCCCTTTAAAACAATCTCCAAGCAGTTCTGCAACAGTCATATTCATACCTAAGGTTTAATTAATTAAAAAATGTCTATGTTATTTACCACTGAATGTGATTCATCAGAACAACTAGCAACATTCCTAATAAGAGTTCTTCTTATGAAAGAAATGAAACAAGCCTGTTATCTGAGCACAAAATCAACAAGGTCCATAGGATGCTTCAGGTCAATAGGGGAAATAAATTGAGAACAAAAGATGCTTTAAAATAAAATGACACTACCTTGTACTCTATTTATGTTTACAAGTCTAAGATTTGTTTATTGCAGTCATGAATCTCCTGTTTTCGATAGAAGAAATGCCATCATCTGAATAAAGCTTTCCGTCAGATGAACTTATTTTTTTCTCTTATATGTGGGAAATTTCTCTCTTCAGAGTGTAATTCTTAATCTCACTCTAAGTAGATGTGCCTCCAGAGGAAGGTGTCTTTAAATAATAAATTTACTGTGACAAAAATATAAGAGGGATATTTTCAGGGGGAACATGATATACTTTATGAATATGGCTATTTTGTACTAATGTGGCAAGTGGAAGAGGGTCAAAAGATTCAGTTGCAATAAGCTCTCACAGTTGCGTGTGTTGGTTAGGGTTCCCAGCACTGCAATTGGATTTTTACAAGGTATACTGTGCACATGGGAGATGGATGACTGATGACACATCTTGTTAATGGCCTAACCCAATTATTACCTGGGTTGTTTTAGAGACCAAATAACCAATTTAAATTTTATTACAGCTGCAAATCACTCTTAAAGAGACAAACAAATGCCTGCACAAATATTGCTGCAGTGTGGATTATTTTCTAGATATTTACCCATCAGACTTTACGACAGGAATATAAGCACTCGCTCTCTGTACATTAA
This sequence comes from Mastomys coucha, assembly GCF_008632895.1. Taxonomy (NCBI): domain Eukaryota; kingdom Metazoa; phylum Chordata; class Mammalia; order Rodentia; family Muridae; genus Mastomys; species Mastomys coucha. The sequence goes on from NW_022196913.1 coordinate 84,388,461, forward strand.
AATGATCTTTCTCAATATTAGGAGTCTCCAAATTACTTTGATTTAACACCCCATCCAACACTTCCACCATGCTTTTGAAACAGATGCTGACTCCAGGATATAATTTCTTCCTAAAGCAGCCACGTAGTGTTGCCTCTAGTATCAGACACAGCTATCACATTGGATAATAGACTGCCAGGAGAGCAGGAACCTACTAGGAAATGGAGCTTATAGATTTTTCTTTAAGTGGGAGCATGTGGCTGGTAATATAACAGTATACATCCTGTCTAAACTAGCAACTGTCCAGACAGTGAATTAGCAATAAAAAGACTCACATTTTACTATGTCTTTATAGTGAAACACATTTCCTATGCTACATGAATTTTTATGCAATAATTACAGCATCCTTTACAAAGTATACAAGAGAGAAGTCCTATTAACTTATGTTTATCTTTTTTTTACATTTTTTCTTTTATTAGATGTTTTCTTTATTTATAATATCTCATTTCCCAGGTTCCCCTCCAAAAGAAAAAAGAAAAAGAAAATAAAATAAGAAAAAATATAATAAAAAACCCCAAAACTGAAATAATCCCCTGTTCCCTTTCCCCTCCCCCTGCTCACTACCCCACCCTCTCCAAGTTCCTGGCTCTGGCATTCCCCTACACTGAGGCATAGAACCTTCACAGGGCCAAGGTCCTCTCCTCCAATTCATAACCTACTTGGCCATCCTCTGCTATACACATGCTGCTGGAGCCATGAGTACCCCCATGTGTACTCTTTGGTTGGAATTTTAGTCCCTTGGAGCTCTGAGGGTACTAATTAGTTCATTTTGTTATTCATCCTAAGGGGTTGCAAACCCTTCAGCTCCTTGGGTCCTTTCTCTAGCTCCTTCATTGGGGACCCTGTACTCAGTCCAATAGATGGCTGTGAGCCTCTACTTCTGTATTAGTTGGGTACTGTCAAAGGCTCCCAGGATACAGCTATATCCGGCTCCTGTCAGCCAGCACTTGCTGATATCCAAAATAGAGTCTGGATTTGATAATTGAATATGGGAAGGATTCCCAGGTGGAGCAGTGTCTGGATTGTCCTTCCTTCTGTCTCTGCTCCATAGTTTGACTCTGAAAATACTTCCATGGATATTTTGTTCCCCCTTTTAGGAAAGAACAAATTATCCATATTTTGGTCTTCCTTCTTCTTTAGTTTCTTGTGGTTTGTGGATTGTATTTTGTGTATTCTGATCTTCTAGGCCAATATCCACTTATCAGAGAATGCATACCATGTGTATTTTTTGTGATTGGGTTACCTCACTCAGGATGATATTCTCCAAATCCATCCATTTGCCTAAGAATTTCATAAATTCATTTTTTTAATAGCTGAGTAGTACTCCATTGTGTAGATGTACCACATTTTCTGTATCCATTCCTCTGTTGAGGGACATTTGTGTTGTTTCCAGTTTCTGGCTATTATAAATAAGGCTGCTATGAACATAGTGGAGCATGTGTCCTTATTACATGTTGGAGCATCTTCTGGGTATATGCCCAGGAGTGGTATAGGTGGATCCTCTGGTAGTACTATGTCCAATTTCTGTAGGAACTGCCAAACTGATTTCCATAGTGGTTGTACAAGCTTGCAATTCCACCATCAATGAAGGAATATCCCTCTTTCTCCACAACCTTGCCAGCATCTGCTGTCACCTTAATTTTTTATCCTAGCCATTCTGACTGGTGTGAGGTGGAATCTCAGGGTTGTTTTGATTTTCATTTCCCTGAAGACTAAGAATGTTGAACATTTCTTTAGGTGCTTCTCAGCCATTCGGTATTCATCAGTGTCCTTTGCCTTACAGAAGCTTAGTAAGTCCCATTTGTCAATTTTTGATCTGAGAGCATAAGCTACTGGTGTTCTGTTCAGTAAATTTTCCCCTGTGCCTATTGTTTGAGACTCTTCTCCACTTTCTTTTCTATTAGTTTGAGTGTATCTGGTTTTATGTGGAGGTCCTTGATCCACTTGGACTTGAGCTTTGTACAAGGAGATAAGAATGGATCAATGTGCCTTCTTCTACGTGCTAACCGCTAGTTGAGCCAGCACCTTTTGTTGAAAATGCTGTCTTTTTTCCACTGGATGGTTTTAGCTCCTTTGTCAAAGATCAAGTGGCCATAGGTTTGTGGGTTCATTTCTCGGTCTTCAATTCTGTTCCATTGATCTACCTGCCTGTCACTGTACCAATATCATGCAGTTTTTATCACAATTGCTTTGTAGTACAGCTTAAGGTCCAGGATGGTGATTCCACCAAAGGATCTTTTATTGTTGAGAATAGTTTTGGCTATCCTGGGTTTTTTGTTATTCCAGATGAATTTGCAAATTGCTCTTTCTAAATCTGTGAAGAATTGAATTGGAATTTTGATGAGGATTGCATGGATTCTGTACATTGCTTTCAGCAAGATGGCCATTTTTACTATAGTAATTCTGCCAATCCACTAGCATGGGAGATCTTTCCATATTCTGAGATCTTCTTGAGACCTTCAATTTCCTTCTTCAGAAACTTGAAGTTTTTGTCAAACAGATCTTTTACTTGCTTAGTTAAAGTCACACCAAGGTATTTTATACTATTTCTGACTATTTGAAGGGTGTTGTTTCCCTAATTTCTTTCTCAGCCTGTTTACCCTTTGTGTAGAGGAAGGCCACTGAGTTAATTGCTTGAGTTAATTTTATATCCAGCTACTTTGCTGAAATTGTTTATCAGGTTTAGGAGCTCTCTTGTGGAATTTTTGGGGTCACTTAAGTATACTATCATATCATCAGCAAATAGTGATAATTTGACTTCTTCCTTTCCAATTCGTATCCCTTTGATCTCCTTTGTTGTCCAATTGCTCTGCTAGGACTTCACCTACAATATTGAATACGTAGGGAGAGAGTGGGCAGCCTTGTCTAGTCCCTAATTTTAGTGTGATGGCTTCAAGTTTCTCTCCATTTAGTTTGATGTTGGCTACTGGATTGCTGTATGGTTTGCTGGTTTTACTATGTATGGGCCCTGAATTCCTTATCTTTCCAAGACTTTTATCATGAAGGGATGTTGGATTTTGTCGAATGATTTCTCAGCATCTAATGAGATGATCATATGTTTTTTTTCTTTGAAAAAGTTTATATAGTAAATTACATTGATGGAATTCCGTATATTGAAACTTCCCTGCATCGCTAGGATGAAGCCTACTTGATCATGATGGACCATCTTTTTGATGTGTTCTTGGATTCAGTTTGCAAGAATTTTATTGAGTATTTTTGCATCGATATTCATAAGGGAGATTTGGCTGAAGTTCTTTTTCTTTGTTAGGTATTTATGTGGTTTAGGTATAAGAGTAATTGTGGCTTCGTAGAACGAATTGGGTGGAGTACCCTCTGTTTCTATTTTGTGGAATAGTTTGAGGAGTATTGGTATTAAGTCTTCTTTGAAGGTCTGATAAAACTGCACTAAACCCATCTGGTCCAGGACTTTTTCTGTTGGGAGACTATTAATGACTGTTTCTATTTCATGAGTAGTTATGATACTGTTGTAAATCTTTGATCTGGTCTTAATTTAACTTTGGTACCTGGTATATGTCTAGAAAATTTTCCATTTCCTCCAGGTTTTCCAGTTTTGTTGATTTTCTCAAAGAATCAGCTCCTGGTTTGGTTGATTCTTTGTACTTTTTTTTTTGTCTCTAT
>NW_022196913.1:84392148-84410866 GCF_008632895.1 Mastomys coucha
TTGTGTCCCATAAGTTTGGGTATGCTGTGGCTTCATTTTCATTAACTTCTAGAAAGTCTTTAATTTCTTTATTTCTTCCTTGACCAAGTTGTCATTGAGCAGAGTGTTGTTGAGTTTCCACGTGTGTGTGGGCATTCTATTCTTTATGTTGTTATTGAGGAGCAGCCTTAGCCCATGGTGATTTGATAGGATGCAAGGAATTATTTCAATCTTCCTGTATCTTTTGAGGCCTGATCTGTGACCAATTATATGGTCAATTTTGGAGAAGGTACCATGAGGTGCTGAGAAGAAGCTATATCCTTTTGTTTTAGGATAAAAAGTTCTATAGATATCTGTTGAATCTATCTGTTTCATAACTTCTGTTAGTCTCACTGTGTCTTTGTTTAGTTTCTGTTTCCATGATCTGTCCATTGCAGAGAGTGGGGTTTTGAAATCTCTCACTATTATTGTGTGCTGTGCAATGTGCCTTGAGCTTTAGTAAAGTTTCTTTTATGAATGTAGATGTGCTTTGATGCATAGAAGTTCAGAATTGAGAGTTCATCTTGGTAGATTATACCCTTAAATGAGTATGAAGTGTCCCTCCATATCTTTTTTGATCACTTTAGGTCACTTGAAAGTTGATTTTATTCGATATTAGAATGGCTACTCCAGCTTTTTCCTTGGGACCGTTGGCTTGGAAAATTGTTTTCCATCCTTTTATTCTGAGGTATCTATCTTTGTCACTGAGGTGGGTTTCCTGTATGCAAGAAAATGTTGGGTCCTGTTCATGTACCCAGTCTGAGAGTCTATGTCTTTTTATTGGGGAACTGAGTCCATTGATATTAATAAATATAAGGAAAGATAATTATTGCTTCCTGTTATTTTTTTGTTAGAGTAGGAGATCTGTTCATGTGGCTATCTTCTTTTAATTTTGTTGGGAAATTACTTTTTTGCTTTTTCTAGGATGTAGTTTCCCTCCTTGTATTGAAGTTTTCCATTTATTACCCTTTGAAGAGCTGGATTTGTGGAAATATATTGTTTAAATTTGGTTTTGTCATGGACTACTTTGGTTCTCCATCTATGGTAATTGAGAGTTTTGCTGGATATAGTTCCTGGGCTGGTATTTGTGTTCTCTTAAAGTCTGTATGACATCAACCCATGATCTTCTGGCTTTCATAGTCTCTGGTGAGAATTCTGGTGTAATTCTGATAGGCTTACCTTTATATGTTACTTGACCTTTGTTTTGACTATTATGTGGCAGGAGGAATTTCTTTTCTGGTCCAGTCTATTTAGAGTTCTATAGACTTCTTATATGTTCATGAGCTTCATTTTCTTTAGGTTAGGGAACTTTTCTTCTATAATTTTGTTGAAGATATTTACTAGTTCTTTAAGTTAGAGATCTTCACTCTCTTCTATACCTATTACCCTTAGGTTTGGTCTTCTCATTGTGTCCTGGATTTCCTGGATGTTTTAGGTTAGGAGCTTTTTCCATTTTGCATTTTCTTTGACTGTTGTGTCAATGTTTTCTCTGGTATCTTCTGTACCTGAGATTCTCTCCTCTATCTCTTGTATTCTGTTGGTGATGCTTGCATCTATGGTTCCTGACTTCTTTCCGAGGATTTCTATCTCCAGAGTTGTCTCTCTTTGTGATTTTTTAACTATTTCTACTTCCATTTTTAGGTCCTGGATGGTTTTGTTCAGTTCCTTCACCTATTTGGTTGTGCTTTCCTGTAATTCTTTAAGGGATTTTTGTGTTTCCTCTTTAAGGGCTTGAACCTGTTTACCTGTGTTCTCCTGTATTTCTTTAAGGGAGTTATTCATGCTCTTCTTAAATTCCTCTATCACCATCATGAGATATGATTTTAGATCCAAATCTTGCTTCTCCGGTGTTTTGGGATATCTAGAACATGCTGTGGTGGGAGTACTAGGTTCTGATGAAGCCAAGCAGTCTTGGTTTCCTTTGGTAGGATTCTTGCCTTTGCCTTTCACTATCTGTTGATCTCTGGTGTTAGATGGTCTTACTGTCTCTGGCTGGAGCTTGTTCCTCCTGTGGTCTGTAAGCCTGTGTCAGCACTTCTGGGAGATCAGCTCTCCTCAGGTAAGACCTGTGTGTGGTGGGCTGTGGATCAGTTGTCCCTTCTGAGTCCTGGAGTCAGAACAACCCTGGAGACAGGCTCTCCACTTGCAGAGAAGGGGCAGATAGGGCTGTGGATCTGCAGAACCTCCTCCTAGATGAAGAGGGAGGTAGAATGTATCCTGCACCCCTGTACCGGCTGCCCTGCAGATTCTGATGCCTGTGTCTCCTTGCTGGTCCCTCCTTCTCCTAAGTGACAAGGGAGGTAGAAAGGATCCTGCACCAGCTGCCCTGCCTCTTCTGAGGCCTGTGCCTCCTGGCTGGTCCTGCCTCCTCCTGAGTCTCTGGGTTGGAGCACTCCCAGAAGGCAAGCTCTCTGCTGGCTGGGAAGGGACAGAGAGGCAACTTGTTTTCATCTTTAAACATAAAAGAGAACTACTTTTAACTGAAACATATTTCTAGAATTTTTGTATTAGAAATTGTTTTTATTTATGAGAGGATTAAGTTATCTTTTAGAGGCTGTATATCTTAATGATAGATGAAAAGCTTTTCATTTTATATTTGTTAAATAATGCAAAACTAAATTATCATTTAAAAATTAGGAAACAGATATGTTAACCACCCCAAAAGATGTGTTAATTGAAACTGTCAATTAAATTATACTCCATTAATGATCATGAGAGTGTATATTAACTATGATGAAAGATATTTGATGATGACTAGTTAGGTCATAGCTAAAGTATAGACAAGGTTACAAAAAGAGAAGACTAAAGAATTCCTAACAGAAGTGAAATTTGAAATACCACCTTGAGAAATAAATCACATTTACTAAAAATTGATTAAACATGTAAGCAGCTTAGAATGTGGTCACATAGATTAGTTGCATTCCATGATGGAGATGAAAAACAGCAGGTTAACACAAGCAGGATGTGTGTGTGTGTGTGTGTGTGTGTGTGAGAGAGAGAGAGAGAGAGAGAGAGAGAGAGAGAGAGAGAGAGAAAGAGAGAGAATACTGAATATTGTAAGCATTTAGTAATAAGAAATTTAACAAGTTAGGGTACAGACAAAATATAAAAATGTATGGAATAAAGCTATTTTTAGAAATAAAAGTGGTAGCATCAATTACAAATATAATGTTGAAAAGTAAAGGAAAAGTGCCTGGAATTTTCATAAAAAAATAAAAGAAAATAAGTGTAAATATTTTCATAAATACTTATGTGTATAAGTTCTCTAAGCATACCAATGATAAATATTAAATTAAATGTAGTTTTGCCTCCAGGAAAATCTTAAAGATTAGTAAGTGAGATATCACAGGCTGTTTTAATTCCTACCTTCTGAATTTTATATGTTATTTATATATTAATTTATCATTATACAAATAAGTATAGTGTTCTTTATAAAACAATATCAAGAAATATATAAATCTTGGTTCTCAACTAAAATGTGATATATCTCAAAAATTTCAAATTCATTATTTTCAGTGTCTGAAGTCTGGGTTGGAGTCTGATTTTGTTAAAATGTTCCACTATGTATAACATTATTGTCATATATTTCCATACTGAATTTATTTTTTAAATATATGATTTGGAGCTTGTTTCTTATTTTGTACTTGGGACATTTGAAAGGTGAGATTTCTTATTAAGCAAATTCTTCTGTATTTTGCAGACTTTTATTTGGGTTAATTATTACCAATATTAAGAAATAATTATGAATTACAGATTTTAAAGTTTGAAGTTTAGACATACAAATAATAATTAAATATATTTGGAAATCCATACAAGTTTACAAATTTGTAAAAATCATTTTATGATCTTCGACTCTCCAGGAAAGATATCATGACTCCTAATTTGCCTTTTGAATGAATCTTGTGTTTTTCTTCTTGCCAGCCTACTGTCATTATAAATGTCAGTATGCATTTTGCCAGCTTATTTAGTGATACGTTAAACCTAAATTCTTACTAATTGTCTGTTGTTGTCGTTTTCAAATTTTCACACAATAATAAACTCTTGTTATATTACTTATGTAAATTTTTGCAAAAACTAAAAAAAAAATGGGGAGGTTGTCACATTTGTATTAACTTACTTATAAGATTGGTGAATATTTTATATAGATATTAAATTATCACTGTGCTTTTTTATTGTGAGGATTTCTATCTAAGATTAAAATGCACACTACTCTGTCAATGAAAGGGCTCAAAGATTTTTGTTTTTTTATATTTTTAGGTGTTCTTTTTTTTTCACATACTGTTTATCTTAGTCATTGTTCTATTGTTGTGAAGTCATTGTTGTGAAGATACACCATGACCAAGGCAGCTTTTATTTTAAAAAACAAAAAGCATTTAAATGTGACTGGTTTACTGATTCAAGTGTTTAGTCCATTATCATTGTGGTGGGGGACATGGCAGCACAGATGGTGCTACATCAGTAGCTGAAAGATAAATCAACATCAGTGTATTAGTCAGGGTTCTCTACTCACAGAACATATGGGTAGTCTCTATAGCAGGAATGAAGGTATGGGTCAATTCTCCAGGAAAAGAGCCAATACTGGCAGAGGTGCTTGCTGAGGGTGAAGGAAATACAAAATGGGTAGTAAAGGAAGGTAGTTATAAATACCAGCTAAGGCCACGAACCAGTTGTGGAAAAGAAGATAATAAAGTAATATGAATACTTCTGTCTTATTTCTTTAAGAATACATTTATCTTGACTATATATGGAATAAACTCTGACCTGGATCTTGGCTTGGAAATCTGGAGGCATAGTGGCTATGAATCCCAAAAGTTCAAGACAGGGAGATCTCTGAGCTCAAGGTCATCTGGGACAAAGTAAGTCCCACATCCAGGCATGGTGGTGGCACACCTTCTGCTGGAGACTTACTTAAGGACATTAGAAGAAAGAAGATCAGCTCTTCACCTGCTTGCCTCGTGGAACTGAGCACCTGCTCAATCCTTGGACTTCCATCCACAGCTGCTGCTCACCCTTGTTGGGGAGTTAGACTACAGACTGTAAGTCATCAATAAATTCCCTTACTATATAGACTACTCATATATTCTGTGACTTGAGAGAACCCTGACTAATATACTCAGACAGAGATGAAGAGGAGAGAAGAAGAGAGAGAGATGGGTAGAAGCCTGATCTTGGCATGGCTTCTGGGACTTACTACAACAAAAGCACATCTACTCCAACAAGAACACACTTCTTCCAGTTCTTCTAATCCTTCCCAAATAGTGTTACTCCCTGACGACTAAACATTCTAATATATGAGCCTATAGCAGGGATAGGAGCATTCTCATTCAAACCACTTCACTGTTAAATATATATTTTGGAAATGTTAATATATAGATATAGTTGTTTTGTAAATATTAAGTGACCATTATATGTTATAAACATACAAGAATAAATATCAAATATATTCATAAAGTTCAGTTTTTTAAAACTACTACAATTTTAGGTTAAGGAAAAATTGTAATAATTTCTTAGAAAAAAATGAAGAAAGGGAGTTTCTAAAACAATGTACGATGGCTACAGGTTTAGTTTTTTCACAGTTTAATTATGACTGTAATGATGTTTTAAACAAAAGCAGTAGAAGATATAATTTAAGGCAAGATTCCATACAAGAATATTTCATTTTCTAATCTTACCCATAAAATAAATATGAGAAAGGATAATCAATCTGCAATCAGGACTAGGAGCAAAGCACATGAATATTTTGTTCCCATATGCCTTATTGATTAAAGACACTGGTTGGAAATGTGTCTATTCTAATTATCTATTGCATCATAGCAAATGGGAATAAAGACTGATGACACAGTCATCATGATTTTTGCCTTAAGTCTATAGAACCTTCGTCTTCTAGCTGTAACTTACCTTAGCTGGGTCCTTTGCTTCAGAGTTCTGACATCCCTGCAGTCTAAGTGCCCATCACCAGGGCAACCATCACCTGGAGGCTCAAATGTGAAGAATCATTTCTGTCCTCACTGCCATTGCTTTCATTTTATTTCTAGGGAGAAGTCAATTACTTAGGTTGTGTACTAGGTCTCTTTAGCTGCAATAATGAGTTAGCAGACACTATGTGATTTACAAAAAATACTTCATTGTCACTGAAGAGAATTCAGTGATCCTGGTGCTATCCAGTTACATGCCAACCAAACTATAAAGTTGAAAAAAATGAAGTGTTATATTTGAACTACTTGAAGGAAGGAACTTGTAGTATGTGGCTTCATTTTTGGCTAAGCTATGATTTTTAAAAAAAATTAAATAGTCATACAAAGCTTTAGGAAATTTAAAAAACATTGAATTATAATTCCCATAATGAAATTTGACAATGAACTGAACTAAATAAAGTATAAGTTGATACAATAATATTTTGAAGAAATTAGATAAATTTATATTTGTGATTTGTGTAAGTACTTGTGTACTTTTTGTGTAAGTATTTGTGTAATTTCTTGTATAAGTAATAGAAAATGCATATATTTTTATGATTATTAGGTAAATATATGTTGATACTAGTAGAGGTGAGCATGTTAACAATAACCTGGGAAAGCAACAACTTATAAGATCTCCCTTTTATTCACTGAGGAATAGGTATTAACAAAATTCAGGAACTAGAAAATTAAAACCAATTTAATTACAGTAGTCAAATATTGTTTTTTAAAACCTTGAAAAATGTACAAGTTCATTTTTTGATATTTCTAAGTTTAAGAAGTGTTCTTTTCTGTGTCCCTGTATTCTTCACTCAGAGTTCTATAAATCATTAAACTTTTTTGTCTTCCTTTGCAATATAGATGGATTTTAATATATAAATATGCTGTTCATAATTATAGTGTCATCAGAGAAAATATGCTAACTATGGATCTGCCAGTAAAGCATGGTATCAGGGTCAGGTTCCAGTCTTGGTTGTCATTGCAGTTATATTAATTATGACCTTTGTGAAAATGAGGTCCTTGTAAAACAAGTTTAAAGATCTTAAGGATGGGTGGCTGGGGTGACTTTCTGTTTAAGTAAGAAGATCTCAGAGTTTTAAAGGCATTTTTCTCATCTCTCTTTGATTGTCAGCAAGAAGAAACTTACTCAACCTAAGTTTTGCATGTGGTTTTATGACCAATGTGGTTAAACTCATTTAAAAATATAAAAATCTTACCATGTGTTTAAGAGAATTATCTGTTTGAAAATAATTTTAATAGATAGATGATAGATAATTTTAGCAAAGAAAAATTAAATACAATGCATTACTATATTTAAGAGAAAATTATAGCTTTAAATCTGTTATACATTGAAAACTTTAAAGGTAAAAATCATGACAGAGCAGAACAGAGACTGTTCTGTCTTTACATTTGTTATTTTTGTAATGCTAAAAAGGATTCCTAGAAGGAACAATATAGCTGAGGGAAGATTTGCTCCAGTTCATTTTTAGTGGGCCTAGGTCCTTCACGGCATCATGGAAGACATGGTAATGGAAGATTATTTTAAAGGATTCGACATCACAACAGTTCAAAAGCAGCAAGCAAGGAAGGATGCAAGGTAGATGTGTATGTGATTGTGTGTGTGTGTGTGTGTAACTGACAGTTGGTCTATAATTTACTGCCTGCAAGCTAGTATATAATTTGTCGTTCCTTACACAATGGTCACATTCCAGATATCCTGCACATCACATGTTTAATTTATAAATCATAACAGTAGCAATTAAATGATTTTGTAGTTGAGGTCGTTATAACATGAGAACTATACTAAAGAGTCATAGAATTAGGAAAGTTGAGAAAAATCATTGTTATACAACTTTAAACATTATAATGACTCCAGATATCAGTAGAGTGCTTTACTTATACATGCAAAAAAATGAAAAAGAAAAAAGAAATAAAGAAAGGAAGAAAGAGGGAGGGAGGGATGGAGGGAAGGAAGGAGACAGAGAGAGAGAGAGAGAGAAGAGAGGAGAAGAAAAAAAGAAAAAAAGCCAGGCAGTGTTGGCGCACGCCTTTAATCCCAGCACTTGGGAAGCAGAGGTAGGCAGATTTCTGAGTTTGAGGCCAGCCTGGTCTACAGAGTGAGTTCCAGGACAACCAGGGCTATAGAGAGAAACCCTGTCTCAAAAAACAAAAAAAAAAACAAAAAAACAAAAAACAAACAAAAAAAGCAAAGAAAAGCAAAGCAAAGAAAAAAAATCATTTGGAAGGAAAGAAAATTGTATACCACTGGGTCTTAGATACATTTTTAATTGATTCCATTCTAATGGGACAAATAATTTTGATACAATCAGCTGTGTTCTTTCTCTCTTTTTACTCTGACCACACTAGGGTCTGCATAAGGAGTACCCTTTATCCTTATAAAACTCAAAACTGAATGCCAAATACCTTGCTGTGGACTTAGTCAACACTAGCTCTATGTGGTTTGGTTATTAGGGTAACTGTGGTCACATTAAATGAACTGGGCAATGTTTCTTCTGTTTTTATTTTTTGAAATAAGTAAAAGAGTATTAGTGTTAACTCTCCTAATAAAAGTCTGGTACAATTCTGTTTTAAAAAACTGTGTTCCTGGGCTATGTTTTATTCGGAAGATATTTTTAATGATTTCTTCTATTTCCTTAGGCATTTTGGGTCTATATAAATTGTTTTTCTGTTCTTTTTTTTTTTAACTTTGGTAAGTGGTAGATGTGAAATTCAACTATTACTTTTAGATTTTCCAGTTAGATGAAGAACAGATTTTCAAAGTTTATCTTTATGAATCTCTGGAAGTTTTTCCTCTGTCCCCCATTGTTTATTTTGATATTCTCTCTCTCTGCATTTTAGTTAGTTTAGATTAGGGTTTGTCTTTTTAATTTTCTCATAGAACCAACTCTTCTTTTCATTGATTCCTTGTATTGATATCCGTCTTTCTAGTTTATTTCTGCACTGTTTGAATATTTCTTGTTGTCTTTATATTTAAGATTGTTAAACTAGTATAAGTAACAGCCAGGACTAAAATTTTATTTTATTTTACAACTTTTATTATTTTAATACTTATTCTTAGATGTATGATAAATTTGAATATATATTTATGTATTAGTTATGAGATTAGAAGATATTAACATATTTTTCTTATGATAGTCATCTCCTTCAAAAATGTTTACCTAACATTTTTTTCTCTTAATTTTAAGGGTTTTAGTAAAATTTTATGGAATACATATATAATACTCTGATCTCAAACTCCTTTCTGATGGTTACCATTACACAAATGGCAACATAACTCATCATTTTCAACTCTAATACACTGCAAACTCAAATACACTGATTCCTTTTACATTACTTTTTATCTAAATGTTTACTATATACAAAGTCTCAAAGATTCAACTTTAACCACTCTCTTTAAAATAATAAGACTTTTGAGACTTTCATTGCTTTTTATATTAAACTATAACCTAATTCAGGAAAAAAACTACATCATATTGATCAAGCCTCTAGAAATGATAAATTTCTTTTGTTTGGGTTTTCTTTGAAAAATTTCAAGTATTCTTTCTCTTGTCTGTACACAAATATCCATTGCACATTTTGTTAGAAACATTCTAAAACATTATGTGTAATTTTGTATTTATTTTAGGTGTGCATTAAAAAATATACATAAAATATTGCTTTATAGTTCCAGATTTTGTTGTTTTATGAAAATATATTAAGAGAAAATTACTTGATTTTAATTTCTGGATCTTTACTGACAAATATTAATATATGTTTTTGTTTGTTTGGAGGGGCATGCATTTTCTTTTTTTTAAATTAATTATTTATTTATTTACTTCCCAGGCATTGCCCCCACCTCTCAGTTGTCCCTCCCACAGTTCCTCATCCCATTCCTCTCCCTTGTCTCCAAGAGGGTACTCCCTGACCCTGAGATCCCTCCTCCTTTGGGGTCTCAAATCTCTCAAGGATTAGGCTTATGCCAGTGAGGTCAGACCAGACAGTCCTCTGCTATGTATGGGCTGGGTGCCTCAGAACAGCCTGTGTTTGCTGCCTGGTTGGGAGTTCCCAAGGGTACTTGTTAGTAGAGACTGTTGCTCTTCATACAGGGTTGCAATCCCCTTCAGCTTCTTCAATCTTTCCCCTACCTCCGTTGGTATCCTGGACTTCAGTCCAAATTTCTGGGTGCAAGTATTTGCATCTATCTTAGTCTGCTGCTTGGTAGGTCCTCTCAGAGGACAGCCATGCTAGAATTCTCTCTGTAAGCACACCATAGTATCTGTAATAGTGTCAGGCGTTGGTGCCACACCACCATCCAACTCTCAACCCCAACGTAGGCAGGTCATTGAATAGTCTTTCTTTAAGTCTTTTCTCCATTTTTGCCCCTGTAGTTCTTTTAGACAGGAAAAAATCTAGGTCAGAAATTTTGACTGTGTGTTGGTAAACCTGTCCCTCCACTTGGGGCTCTATTTACTGGAGGTTGACTTCTTGATTTCTATTTTCCCACTCTTGAGCATTTTGGCTAAGGTCACCACACTGAGTCTTGGGAGTCTCTCACATCTCAGATCTCTGGGACTTTCTAGAGGGCCTCCTACCTCCTACCCCCAAAACCTGCATCTCCTGGCCTTCTGGGCTTCTCTCCTGTCCCCTCCTCCACACCTGATCCTGTTCCCTGTTTCCCCTCCCCATCCTCTCTCCCACAAAAATCCCTCCCTCCTTATTTTGTTCTCCTTTCTAAGTGGGATTGAAACATCCTGACTTGGGCCTTCCTTATTGTTAACTTCTTATGGTCTATGGGTTGTGTTCTGTATTTTTTGGCTAATATCCACTTATCAGTGGATATTAGATACAATGCATGACATTTTAGGGCTGGATTAGCTCACTCGAGATGATATTTTCTTTTCTTTTTTATTATTAGATATTTTCTTTATTAACATTTCAAATGATATCTCCTTTCCCCATTTCCCCTCCCCCCCAAAAAATTGTTCCCTTCCCCCTCCCCCTGCTCACCAATCCACGCTCTCCCTTTTCCTGGCCCAGGCATTCCTCTATACTGGAGCATAGAGCCTTCACAGGACCAAGGTCCTCTCCTCCCATTGATGACCAACTAGGCCACCTTCTGCTATACATATGCAGCTAGAGTCATGAATCCCACAATGTGTACTCTTTGGTTGGTGGTTTAGTCCCTGGGAGTTCTGAGGGTACTAGTTAGTTCATATAGTTGTTCGTCCTAAGGAGCTGCAAACCCTTCAGCTCCTTAGGTCTTTTCTCTAGCTCCTTCATTGGAGACCCTGTGATCAGTCCAATGGATGACTGTGAGCCTCTATTTCTGTATTAGTTGGGTACTGGCAGAGCCTATCAAGAGACAGCTATTTCTGGCTCCTTTCAGCAAGCACTTGTTGACATCCACAATAGTGTCTGGGTTTGTTGATTGAAGATGGGAAGGATTCACAGGTGGAACAGTCTCTGGATTGTCCTTCTTTCAGTCTCTGCAACTCCTTCCATGGATATTTTGTTCCCACTTCTAAGAAGGAACAAAGTATCCACAGATGGAATCACTGTCCCTGACCTTAACCTGTACTACAAAGGAATTGTGATTTAAAAAAACTGCATGGTATTGGTACAGTGACAGGCAGGTAGATCAATGGAATACAATTGAAGACCCAGAAATGAACCCACAAACCTATGGTCCCTTGATATTTGACAAAGGAGTGAAAACCATCCAGTGGAAAAATGACAGCATTTTCAGCAAATGGTGCTATCTCAACTGGAAGTTAGCATGTAGAAGAATGCAAATCAGTCCATTCCTATCTCCTTGTACAAAGCTCAAGTCCAAGTGTATCAAGGACCTCTGCATAAAACCCGATACACTGAAACCAATAGAAAAGAAAGCATGGGAGAGCCTCAAATACATGGGCACAGGGGAAATTTTTCCTGAACAAAACACCAATTGTGGTGGCCCTGCTGATTTCACGGAGGAATCTCAACCGACACCAGAAACAGCTACTCGACCTGACTCACCAGGGGTTTGGAGCCAGCCCAGAGATTAACCAGAACCAGAAACACAGCATTCAAAGAAGCTGGGACTTTGATCTCCCTTCCTGTCTTGGAATCCTATGCCTGGGATTCCTAGCTTTGATTTGCCAGCTTTTCCGTTCTCACCTAGTTGCTATATACATACCTGTGTTGCCTCTAAGTATAAATATTCCGTTTCACTAAGTAAAGATTACACCTCGATAAGAATTCTTTCCTGGTGTCATGTCTCTTTGTCTCCCCTATCACCCACTTATTTGCAGGACCTCAAGTTCCCGTTCGTAAATCACCCACGGAACGAAGTGAAACTGCAGGACGGTTTCCTTCAACCAATAGCTTATGTTCTAAGATCAAGAATTGACAAATGGGACATCATAAAATTACAAAGCTTCTGTAATGCAAATGACACTGTCGTTAGGACAAAATGGCAAACAACAGAGTGGGAAAAGATCTTTACCAATGCTATATCCAATAGAGGGCTAATATCCAATATATACAAAGAACTCAAGAAGTTAGACTCCAGAGAATCAAATAACCCTATTAAAAAAATTGGGTACAGAGATAAACAAAGAATTCTCAACTGAGGAATACTGAATGGCTGAGAAGCACCTACAGAAATGTTTAATATCCTTAGTCATCTGGGAAATGTAAATCAAAACCACCCTGAGATTCCACCTCACAACAGTCAGAATGACTAGGATAAAAAACTCAGGTGACAGCAGATGCTGGAGAGGTTGTGGAGAAAAAGGAGTACTCCTTCATTGCTGGTAGGATTGCAAGCTGGTACAACCACTCTGGAAATCAGTTTGGCAGTTCCTATGGAAATTGGGCATAGTACTACCAGAGGAACCAGCTATATTACTCCTGGGCATATACCCAGAAGATGGTCCAACAATGTAATAAAGACACATGCTCCACCATGTTAATAGCAGCCTTATTTATAATAGCCAGAAACTGGTAACAACACAGATGTCCCTCAACAGAGGAATAGATACAGAAAATGTGGTACATCTAAACAATAGAGTATACTCAGCTATTAAAAACAATGAATTAATGAAATTCTTAGGCAAATGGATGGATTTGGAGAATATCATCCTGAGTGAGGTAACCCAATCACAAAAGAACACACATGGTATGCACTCTCTGATAAGTGGATATTAGACCAGCAGCTCAGAATACCCAAAGTACAATCCACAAACCAGAATAAACTCAAGAAGGAAGGTATTTTCTAGTTTTATCCATTTGCCTGTAAAACTCATGATGTCCTCATTTACAATAGCTGAATAGCATTCCACATTTTCTTTATCCATTCTTTGATTGAGTGACATACAGTATGTTTCCAGCTTCTGCCTATTAAGGCTGCTCCGAATATAGTGTAGCTCATGCATCTGTGGTATGGTGGAACATCTTTTGGGTATATGCCCAGGAGTGGTATAAATGTGTCTTCAAGTAAAACTATCTCCAATTTTATGAGAAACCATCAGATTGAGAGTTGTACCAGTTTTCAGTTCCACCAGCAATGGAGGAATTTCCTTTTTCACTATATCCTCACCAGTATGTTCTATAACTTGAATTTTTATTTTAGACATTTTGATTGGTGTAAGGTGGAATCTCAAGGTCATTTTGATTTGCATTTTTATTATTATTAATGTTTTTAACATTCTTTTTCCTTTTCTTTTTTTAACATTTAAAATTTTATTTTTTAACATGTCTTTGATCAGTAAAGAAAATTAAAATTGCTTTCAAGTTTATCAGGAAATTTCATTGAGTTACATATTTTGGTAACTAGATAGCCACGAACGCAGCTCTCATGTAGTTTCATAGGACTCTTGAATGTTAGAATAGGAACTCATTCACTGTTTATGACCTGATTGATACAGAATAAGCTGTGAATATATCATCTCCCCCTTTTCCTAGAAACATGTCATACTTTATGAAGAAAAATGGACAAGGATCTCCTTCATGAGAGTAAATATTTCCTCCATCTTAACACAGAATCTCTTTTTAGTACTTGCATTAAATATACAGTAGAGTAGCCTAGGTGCTGTGTGATAAGCATACATTAAAGAGAACCTGAGTAACTGCCCAGCTCATATGACTATTTCCAGGGAATGACCTCATCTATGCTGTATTCTAGTTTATGTGGGGTTTCTTGTACAGATCATTAAGCTTGACTGCAAAAATTATTCCACTAAATAGCTTCCTGCTCTTATGTCATAGGTCAATATACCCCTTAGTTTAATCAAATGCTCTACATATTAAGATAAACAGGAACTGCCAAATAACAGAATATCTGAATATAAAGCTACCAGTTTCACAGGTGTTTATTATCATTACTTATGATAATTAGCGGTCAAACTTGAGTCCTTAATATTTAATTGGTTTCCTTGAGCTAATAAACATGTAAGAAGTCCACTGCTGTCAATTTCCTACTGTTAGTTATGTTTAAAAGTATAATTTTTAAAAAAGTATTGTAACTAAACCTATAGGGGTTTTTTAAATGTAGCAAAGGAAAGAGTAATATTTAGCATTTGAGTTACAATCTAGACATACATAATTAAAACAAAGAGAATGTTTCCTTAGTTTTCCCTATTTTATGTTGCATATTTTATTCTAATATAGTGAAAACATTTTTCAACGTAGTGATAACATATGCAGCTAAAACTTAAAATAAAATAAAACAAAATGAATCCTCTTTTTTTTTTTTTTGAGCCAAAGACCAGGGAAAGTCTTAATTGAAGATGGGTAATCTAACAAGTATTCTGCTTAAGTGTATGAATATATGTTTCTTCTCAATTCTTTTGTGCTTTTTGAATGGGAGAGAGCAAAGTAGAACATCAAATAGGTGGAGAAAATCAGTCTAGTATAGATTTCTACCAAGTTACCAGTGTATGGAATGCAATGGTAAATTACGAAGAAGTAAACAAAGATTGGATTAAGATTATACTGGTTTCTGGGACTCAAACTAATTCCTGTGTAACACTTAAACAGGAAAGATCCTACACAACTATCACAACAACAACAAAAAAACGAAAATCTATGCTTGTACTGTGATTATGCCTTAGAGAGGAAAGCCCAAACTTATTGTCTGAATTTAATTTGGCTAGCACTGGGTAAGGCAAGTATGTTGAGGGAATAAATTCAGAGGACAAGATTGATTACTCCTGTTTTAATAATTTAAGTGGTACTTGTACATACCCACACATGTTTATTATTATATTATCTATAGCTGTGCATGTGGCAAAATGGTAGGTTTTACTGTCATATTAGGACCTATATATGCAAAGATAAAATATTGTTATACAAGTTTGCATAAGTAGCTCACTGGTGGAAATTAAGGATAAAATGGTAGACTTGTGGTAGCTTCATTGAAATTTTATAAAGAAGAGAGTCAGAAATTGACTTTAAACAAAATTTAATGATTATTGAAAAATGTTTTGTAAAGGATTATATCAATCTATTTTACTATAGACATAAGAAGTGCTGTTACTGAGGTCCAGCAAGGAATATTAGCAGTGTTGTTCACCAGTAACAAAACATCCTCGAGTCTATGCTATTGTGTCATTTTGTGAAAAGAACTTGTACCTGTCTCCCCAAACCACATAAATAGAATGCTTTGGGTCCAGCTGGAACATGAAGCATTGATTTTGTCATAATCTCTATCAGCATTACCTTGAAGCTTGTCTTGACTACTCAGAAAACAATGAAGAAATACAGTAGGATTCATACTTTTCTACAAACCTAGTAATAGTCTTAGCATCTGCAAATCTAACTGCAGACCAGAAAATTGACATTCTTGTTAGTGTCAGAAACACTAATCCAGACACTGAATCTCATCTGATACCATATCATGAAGAATCTACATCCACCCCAGCCTTAGTAACATAACTAAGATTGGTACATTCCTCTATAAACAGAGCAGAAGGCATGCGCCCTCAGCTTAAACAAAAATAAATAACAGATACAATATCATTAACTTATTGTGTACATTTAAAATTACTTTGCTGCTGGCTGTAATTATGAATAATGTCTTTCACATTTCCACATTTACATTTGTAATTCAAAACCACAGAAAAACAAAAGTAAAAGTAAGAGTCAGAAAAATGCTTGTATAAACAAGAAAAAAAGAGTGTAGAAAGAGAACTCCAGAGGAAAAAGAAAAACTAAACAAAAGGAAAATTACAACAAAGAACTTTTCACAGAAACTGTTTAGGAAATAATCATGACATTTTCAGCAAATACAGTTATATTCATGAAATTACACTTTTAACTGAGAAAGATAAGTATTTAACAATTATAATTAAATTATCCATTATACAAGCTTTTATTGTTTAGCTAAGAATTATTATAATAGACTTGTGTTAATGGATTAAGGATGATTTTAATTATCATTAGAATAACAATCAAAATAATTATTTCATGGTAATGAAAAAATCTAAACAATAAATTAAGTCTACTGAGTAAAGGTTAACAAAAGTGAAACAGTTTGTGAAAAATGTTAAAATTGTCATGTCCTGCTTTAATTATAAAATTTCAGAAGATAAAGGCCTGAAGAAAGAAAATTCATTATAGACTATTAAATATTAAATGTTCAACTTTCCCACACATTCTGTAATATTTAAGACAAAATGAGTGTTCTAAAATAGTCAATGAAAACCTGGAATGAATTAGTATATATGAACAGCATTTGAAGGCTTTGTATTAATTTCTAGTATACTGTGAATCTATGCCAAATATATTAGAAAATGAATTCTGTGATTGATCTTTTATTTTTTTAATTCTTTAAATATAGGTAGATAATCATGACTGGGAATATTACCAACTAACAATAATAAGAAAACCTATCTTCATGCCTCAATAATTAATTTAACTAGATATAATAGTTAAAAATGATTAATAGCTAGGAAGATAGCTCAATTGCAAAGTATTTTCCTTGCAAGTATGAGGAACTGAGGTCAATTTCCAAAATCCATGTAACAACTGGGTGGAATGTTCTCCTCACTTATGTCCTAAAGTTGGAGAGCAAAAGTCCTGAAGTCAGTCTAGCCTAATAAATGAAGTGTGAACCCACGAAAGATATGAGAGACCTTGGTTCACAGGCAGTCAATGAAACTCCCAAGGATGACACCTGACATTGATTCTTTTATTTCTAGACTCTATATACAGTGTTCTCTTTCTCTCCCTCTCCCCGCCTCCCTCCCCCTCCTCCTAGTCCCTCCCCCTTCTCTCCACCTCCCCTTCTCTCTCTCTCTCTCTGTCTCTCTCTCTGTCTCTCTCTTTCTGTCTCTCTCTGTCTCTCTCTGCCTCAAAAACACACACAGACTCAAGCATGTATGCAAGCATATACACATACACATTCATTAGAACACAATTGCACCCATATAGGTAAACATGTAAACACACAGGAGACATATGTGGACACATGCAAAAAAATACCACATATTTGAGTCATAGGAATGGAGATGTCAAGCTGGTACCATCTTGTAGGCTGCATTTCTACTGAATATCTTTTATAATGCTACAAGAGACTACACATGTTTTCTCAGAAGAAAAATCATCATCAGTCTTACCCGGATGTGACATCTGATTCTGACTATATATGTAGCTCAGCAGTTAAGAAAATGACTGTATAATGTTACATTTTATTTGATAATATAAAAGTACATTCATATAATGCTTAATGATATATAACATAGATATATGAATAGAAAATTATGTGTAGATTGACAAAATATTTAGCATCTGGATTAGGTTGTAAATGTAATTTTTATTCTCCTGTAGTAATTGCCATCTCCAAGGTTTACTACCTTAGTCCACTAACCTAGACTTAGTCTTGGAAGTTTCTATCCTCCATATAATCATATTTAGTCCTAGAATATTTTCATCCTCTGAGATTGCTGAATAAGCTCATCCTTTCTTATTCTTTCTAAACTCTCTTGGCTGGTTTAACTCAGCTGTTCTGTCTTAAACTCCTCTCCAAACTGACTTGTTCAAACTGCGTTTCTTACCAAACTGTTTTTGCTTGTCCATACACTAGCTCTGGCAGTCTGTTCTAATCATCTGGCTCTTTCTCAGTATCATTCTGTCATCACCTGTGCCTAGTTCATTCTCTCTCTGCAACCTGTTTCACTATAATTGTTCTGGTAGAATTGCCTCCTCTCTCCTTCTGCCCTTCTCGTTAAGTAGCCTCCTTTTTCCCTCTCTTCTCATGAAAGTTGGACATATCTTATTTCAGTTAATCTTTATTTAATTTGTCACTTTTTCTGCCACTCGATTAGACATTACTTTGAAACATGGGTGATTACTTCTAAAACTACCATCATTGTTTTATGTTAAATGTGTGTACTGTATTCCAGGCAGAGGAATGAGCTAAGGGCTGAATCATACTACAATTAAAAACTGATAATTTCTGTAAATAATACAATATCTAGGTTCCCAGTGTGATAAAAATATATTGCCACTTTGTGTGCTGCCTTCCAAAATTTAGGACATTAGAAATATTTGATTTTCTGTAGTGAAGAAAAAAATTTTACATAATATGTGATTTAGATAAAAAATATGTATTCTATGTCCCCCCTTCCCTCTATCTCCTGTGATTATTTTGTTCCCCCTTCGAAGTAGGACTGTAACATCCACATTTTGGTCTTCTTTCTTCTTCTTCTTCTTCTTCTTCTTCTTCTTCTTCTTCTTCCTCCTCCTCCTCCTCCTCCTCCTCC
>NW_022196913.1:84414389-84423420 GCF_008632895.1 Mastomys coucha
ATATATACACAGAAATGATATATTCTGATATATATACATATACACGTATGTATATATATTTAGATAGAGATAATATATTCTGCTATAATCTACTGGCCCAAATATGAGTGAAATGTGAAAATAGGGGGAAAATATCATTATTCTCACTGAGCATTCGATATTATTTATGATTGTTTTTACTGATTTGATGGAAAGATCAAGCACAACGTTTTAATATATTTTTTAGTATATCTTTGGAATTTAGACAAAAACAACCATAGTAATTAGTGTCTGGGTTTGGCAACTGTATATGAAGTGGATCCCCGGGTAGGGCTGTATCTGGATGGCCTTCCCTTCAGTCTCTGCTCCACACTTTGTCTCCATATTACCTCCCATGAGTATTTTGTTCCCCCTTCTAAAAAGGACTGAAGCATCCACACTTTGGTCTTCCTTCCTCTAGAGCTTCACGTGCTCTGTGAATTGTATCTTGGTTATTCAGAGATTTTGGGTATTCCACTTATCAGTGCGTGAATGCCATGTGTGTTCTTTTGTGATTGGGTTACCTCACTCAGGATAATATTCTCCAAATCCATCCATTTCCCTAAGAATTTCATGAAGTTATTGTTTTTAATAGCTGAGTAGTACTCCATTGTGTACATGTACCACATTTTCTGTATCCATTCCTCTGTTGAAAGACATATGGATTCTTTCCAGATTCTGGCTATTATAAATAAGGCTGCTGTGAACACAGTAGAGCATGTGTCCTTATTATGTGTTAGACCACCTTTTGGATATATGCCTAGGAGTGGTATAGTTGGGTCCTCAGGTAGTACTATATCCAATTTTCTGAGGAACTACCAGTCTGATTTTCAGAGTGATTGAATCTGCTTGGAATCCCACCAAGAATGGAGGTGTGTTCCTCTTTCTTCCCATAATCTCCAGCATCGGCTGTCACTTGAGGTTTTTATATTAGACATTCTGACATGTATGAAGTGGAATTTCAAGGACCTTTTGATTTGAATTTTTCTGATGACTAATGATTTTGAACATTACATTAGGTGCTTCTCAGCCATTCGAGATTCCTCAGTTAAGAATTCTTTGTTTTGCTCTGTACTCCATTTTTAATAGGGTTATTTGATTCTCTGGAGTCTAACTTTTTGAGTACTTTGTATATATTGTATATTAGCCCTCTACCAGATGTAGATCTTTTCCCAATCTGTTGGATGCCATTTTGTCCTACTGATAGTGTCCTTTGCCTTATCTTAGAGCATAAGCCATTTGTTTTCTGTTCAAGAAATTTTCCCCTGTGCACATATGTTTGAAGCTTTTCCCCATTTTTTCTTCTATAAGTTTCAGTGTATTTGGTTTTATGTGGAGGTCCTTGATCCACTTGGACTTGAGCTTTGTAAAAGGAGATAAGAATCAATCTATTTGCATTCTTCTACCAGTTCAACCAGCACCATTTGTTGTATATGCTTTTCTTTTTTCCATATGGATGATTTCCATATGGATGATTTTAGCTCCTTTGTCAAAGATCAAGTGACCATAGGTGTGTGGATTCATTTCTGGGTCTTCAATTTTATTCCATTGATCTACTTGCCTGTCTCTATACCAACACCATAGAGTTTTTATTTTTGTTTTTGTGTTTTATCACTATTGTTCTGCAATACATATTGAAGTCATGGATGGTGATTCCCCCAGAATTTCCTTTATTGTTAAATATTGAATTTTTTGTTATTCCAAATGAATTTGCAAATTGCTTTGTAACTCTAGGAAGAATTGAATTGGCCTTTTGATGGGGATTGGGTTGAATCTGGGGAGAGAGAGAAAGAAAGAGACAGACAGACACAAAGACAAAGACAGGGACAGAGAGATACAAAGACAGAGAGTTATTTTATGAATTAATATCTTCTGAACCTAATGTAGCTATAATTCTTGTTCATATCATATGTGTTTATCTACACTAAATGGGATACATAAATATTCTCTGATAGAGAAGCCTGGATCAAGCTACCTCATACCTTTGCCTGAAGTCATTTCCCTCAGTTGTGTAGCCAGTTTAGGGTCTATAATCTTATATACATATAACCATTCTACACAGGCTTATGCCACCAACCTTAATTAAGCTCATGCATACACACATATACACACATATAAACACACACATTCACATACCCAACACCATTCATACTCACACACACATGCACAAACACACAAATATTAGCATACAACTATAAGCACATGCACAAACACACAAATATACACATGTATACACACATATGGAAACACATGCACATACACATACAAACACACAATCACACAGATAGACACACATAAAGACACACATGCATGATGCACATACATGCACACTCACACAACCAGGCACAGACACATACAGGTTGACATGTACATACATATTTACACATAAGCACAAACACATGTATACACATATATGTATACACTCTCACATCATATTCACACACAGGCACACACAGAGACACACATATGATGTGAGTAAAAATGAAGCTTGTTACAAAGACATTGAATGAAAGTGAAAGAGGCAAAAAAAAGGTAATGGGTAATATGTATGATGGAATATGTTATATAAGTAGGAAATTTTAAGAAAAAAATGTTAAATGTATATTACTCAATATTAAAATATATAACCCATATTAAAGTATGTTTTGAGGTCCTCAATAATATTTAAAAGAATGAATGAATTCTAAATATCCAAAAATTGCAGCACTATTTATGGTAAAATCTACTGGTACATAGATACATTTCTGCTGCACTGATGCATAAACACTATCTATTGTATAATGTAGGCCAGAGCACTATTCATTGATAATATTCTTTTCACTATTATTTCAGTGCTAGTGGTATCATTCAACACAGCATCCCTGTTTCCACCAGAATGAATCACTTCATAAAGTGAATCTCTAACTTGAAGAATATATATATATATATATATACATATATATATATTATATGTAATATATATTAATATGTTTATGTAATATTTGGAATTCACCTTCATTTTTATTTTAAATAACTTTGTTTTAAATCTATGAAGGATCTTTTGTGTGCTTACTTTATATGTATAATATTTAACAGTTTGTCACACTTTCTTATATTTGATATTTGGTGTCAGAAACTGCAGATTTTGCAAATGCAGTATAAAAATAATGTTTGGAGAAGGATTTATACTTTGTATATATGGCCTATTATAT
Organism: Mastomys coucha; assembly: GCF_008632895.1. Lineage (NCBI taxonomy): Eukaryota > Metazoa > Chordata > Mammalia > Rodentia > Muridae > Mastomys > Mastomys coucha. The sequence goes on from NW_022196913.1 coordinate 84,417,599, forward strand.
ATCATTGATTTTCTAATTACTGGAAATTCCAATTAATTTTGGAATTATTATTTCTAATTACTTCTTGTATTTTTCTAGCTTTACCATAGCATTTAGATTCTCTCCTCTAACAACCACATCATTTACAGAAGTAATCTTTCTCTACAAAAATTCCAGATGTTTTCTTACTGCTATTGCTTTCTGAAGTGGTTGTTCCCTCTTACCAAGAGAACTGTAATCATATTTTATTTGTCATGTTTTCTCCTGTTTCCTGTTCCCAGGTTTAATATTAACAACTGCCCCCCAGACAAATAAAGTTTCATTTTTTATTTTAATTTATTTTTATTAGACATTTTCTTTATTTACATTTCAAATGTTATCCCCTTTCCTGTTTCCCCCACCCCCCAAAAAAAACTCCCTATTCCATCCCTCCTTTCCCTGCTCACCAATCCACCTACTCCCAATACTCTGTCTTGGGATTTCTCTACAGTAGGGCATTGAGCCTTCTCAGGTCCAAGGACCTCTCATCCCATTGATGTCCAACAAGGCCATCCTCTGCTACATATACAGCTGTAGTCATGGGTCCATCCATGGTCTTTAGTTGGTGGCTTAGTCCTTGGGAGGTCTGGGTTGTTTCATATTGTTGTTCCTCCAATGGAGCTGTGAGCTCCGTCAGCTTTTTCAGTTCTCTCTCTAGCTCCTCCGTTGGGGAACTTGTGCTAGGTACAATGGTTAGCAGAAAGCATCCGCCTTTGGATATATCAAGCACTGGCAGAGCCTCTCAGAAGATAGCTATATCAGGCTCCTGTTAGCAAGCATTTGTTGGCATCCACAATAGTATCTGGGTTTGATGATTGTATATGGGATGGAACCCTAGGTGGGGCAGTCTCCGGATGGTCTTTCCTTCAGTGTCTGCTTGACATTTTGTCTCTGTATTTCCTCCAATGAGTATTTTATTTCCCCTCCTAAGAAGGACTAAAGTAAACATACTTTAGTCTTCCTTCTTCATAAGCTTGGTTTGGTCTGTGAATTGTATTTTGGGTATTCCTAGCTTCTTTGTTAAAATCCACTTATCAGTGAGTGTATACTATGTGTGTTCTTTGTGATTGGTTTACCTCACTCAGGATGATAATTTCTAGTTCCATCCAATTGCCTAAGAATTTCATGGATTTGTTGTTTTTAATGGCTGAGTGGTATCAGCATCCTAATGAACTCAAGTTGAACTACAGAGCAATAGTGATCAAAACTGCATGATATTGGTACAGTTTCACTGGCAGTTTTATGGCAGATGGATCAATGGAATAGAATTAAAGTCCCAGAACTGAACCCAAAGATCTATGGTCACTTGATCTTTGACAAAAGCTAAAACCATCCAGTGGAAAAAAGACAACATTTTCACCAAATGGTGCTGGTTCAACTGGAGGCTATCATGTAGAAGAATGCAAATCAGTCCATTCTTAGCTCCTTATACAAAGCTCAAGTTCAAGTGGATCAAGGACCTCCACATAAAAGCAGATACACTGAAACTAATAGAAAAGAAAGTGGGGAAGAGCCTTGAGCACATGGGCACAGGGAAAATTTTCCTTAGCATAACACCATTAGTTTATGCTCTAAGATCAAGAATTGACAAATGGAACCTCATAAAATTACAAAACATCTGTAAGGCAAAGGACACTGTCAATAGGACAAAATCCAACAGATTGGGAAATGATCTTTACCAACCGTATATCCAATATAGGGCTAATATCAAAGCTATACAAGAAGTCAAGAGGATAGACTCCAGAGAACCAAATAACCCTGTTAAAAAATGGGGTACAGAGGTAAATAAAGAATTCTCATCCAAGGAATCTCAAATGCCTGAGAAGCACCTAAAAAAATGTTCAACATCCTTAGTCATCAGGAAAATGCAAATCAAAACACCCCTGAGATTACACCTCACACTAGTCAGAATGGCTAAGATCAAAAAACTCAGGTGACAGCAGATGCTGGGTAGGATATGGAGAAAGAGGAGCACTTCTCCATTGTTGGTGGGATTGCAAGTTGATACAGCCACTCTGGAAATCAGTATGGTGGTTTCTAAGAAAGTTTGATATAGAACTACCTGAGGATCCAGGTATACCACTCCTGGGCATATACTCAGAATATGTTCTAACTTGTAATAAAGACACATACTCAACTATGTTCATAGCAGCCGTATTCATAATAGTCAGAAGCTGGAAACAATGAAATGCCCCTCAACAGAGAAATTGATACACAAAATGTGATATATTTACACAATTTTTCATATTTTAAATGCTTGTTCTCCAGCTGATCACAGCTTTTTGTAGTTGTCAAAATAGGGGGTATAACCTGGATGTCACAGTCTTCCCAGCAGATCGAGACTTCTACAGAGAGACACAACTGATCAAAATGCGGAGAGCATAGGATGCTCAATACAGTTGATAAACTCACAATATATCAGCTACTCTAAAGGCTCAGGGAGCACAGAAGTGGTGGGGAAAAGACTGTAAAAGCTGGAAAAACAGAACATATGCAGCAAGGCAGTATTTTCTACAAACAGGAAATTGTATTTATGAAATTTTTAAGATATGGTTTGACTAAACTACATCTGTACAATATATCCCCCAACTGACATGCCTGTCTGGATATAGGAAACCTCACAAGGCCCCACCCCTAGTTTGAGAAATAAAGAAGATTAATGATATTTGACAGAGGAAGATCCCTGTTCCAGGGATTAGAACCTGATGGGTATTACAAATCTAATTGATCAATTTTAAATAAATATGCATATAATCAATACTAAATTAACTCAGCAGGATATATATGTACATATATATGTGTTTATGTGTTCATTCATTATTGAATTAATACATTTTAATTTAAAAATAATAGGCTCTGAATCTGAGAAAGATAAGGAGTGCAAGGCAGGAGAGAAATGATGAGAATACATTTTCAAAGTTGTCAAACATATATAAATAAGAAACTAAGAACCAAAACAAATATTACCTTCTATAATCTCTTCTGTAACACATTTCATGCAAACAGGCAAAACTAAGTAATGTCCTCTGTTAAGCTATATTGTTTGCTAATTTGATAGACAGGTTTCTATAAATAAGAAAGAAACTGAAAATGGAGGGATTATATGTGGTAAATAGAGAAATTTCTTATAAAGGATTATCACAGTGATCAATCAAAACCTGACTTCAGGAGGGGATATTCTAGGTTCATAACCTGGGTGATGGTAGAAACTATTGTCTATAAGTAGAATTAACTCTCGGTCAGGGGAGCCTGATGGTAGTTATGCTCTTTTAGCTGGCTTAATTGGGCATATCGAGTTACTCAGAATAATCTCTTTCACTTAAAGCCAAGTGTGTAGGTGATGGACTTGCATCTGTAAAAATACAACACACCATCACATGGGTGAAGAGCTAAGCAATTGCAGATTTGTAACCTGGATAAATTGATACTTCAAAATACGTTCTCAGAAGCACATGACAAGTTATTCCATGAGTTTGTCAGTGTGCTAAAACTATAGTTATTCTGGTCTCATAGTTTATTGTGATGCAGGGTAAAGAATTTTGCACTAAAAAATTATTTTCCATTATAAGCCTGAAGATTATTTCATTCCTTTTCACTGTTCAGTATTGGCTGATGATAATTCTAATGCTAAGTAGATATCAGAACTATGTAGGGAACTGTATTTATCTTCCTGTCATGATTATTTTAAGTCTGTTTTTATGGATCTGAAACTTTTCATTGTATTGAATATGTGTGGATAATTTATCTACTTATTTTTTAAAAATTTATTATTCTGCTATATTATAGAAAAGTAATTTGGAAACTCATCTCCTTTCAACTTTTGTAAATTACTTTTTCCTCCCTTTGGCAACAGTCTCCTTTCCATTTTCTCCATTAACGCTCTCTGGGACTGCTAGTAATTGAATGTTTTATATCCTGAATGGACAGTTACATCTTTCAGCTGAATTTCCTATATTCTCTTCAACAGCTTTATCCTACCCTTTGGAAGACTTGAAAATTTATTTAATTTTATTTTCTAATATTTTTCTCTTGCGTATCACTTTCAATATCTGGGTGTGCCTTCATCTAGTACTTACTCCTCTGTACTGGTACTGCAATGCTCATATTTTAAATTATTGTAAAGTTTTGTATGCATGCATGCATGCGTGCATGTGTGTGTAAGTGTGTTTCTGCATATAGGATTAGATATAATTCTGCTATAAGGATATTCATGGTGAGTATGATTTCAGGGAACTTTAAAAAGCAATATTTTTTGTAAATACTATTTATTCGCATTCACTTCCATGTGACAATCTCGACACCTGGGTTATTCTAGCCAGTTGGCCTGTTCAAAAATACTCGGAGAGCCTATAGGATACATGTGTATAACATTTTTAGCACCTCAGGACTTCTTCAAGCTGACTCCTAATCTCCTCATTTGCTTTCTCACCGTTTACTCTCTCTATTCCTAGCATTAACAAAACTACCCTACTATTTTATTTTCATTTCAAAAACTTTACATAAATAAAAACATAGAAGACCCAATGGATTGAGACTTGCCCTTTTCACTTAGTAAGTTTTGTTGTTTAAATTGTGTGTGTCAATATCCATTAACCTTTATGTTTATGTATTTGTTATGGGTATAATTAATAGCAAAAGTATCACAGACTAGCTAATTTAAAAAACTTTACATTTACTTTATCTTTCAGTTTTGGATGCTAAAATGTCAAGATCAGTATTTTATAGTTTTGATGTCTTCTGGGGTTCTCTTATTTGCTTCCAGGAAATCAGTGTGTGTCTTCATGTGTTGCTTCCTCCATGTGCATGTACACAGTGTCTCTTTATGAGTGAAAATGTTGTCTTCTAAAACGTTGTTCAGGATTTAAGAGCACTTACTTTTTCTGCAGAGATTATAAGTCAGTTTTCCACAACCTACATCAAATGTCTCCTAACTGGCTATTGCATAAGTTCCAGGATATTCAAATTCCTCTTCTCGCCACTACGGGACCTGTGTACAACCTAATACAGGTGCAAACACACATATACAAAAAATTACTCTTCTAACAAAAGACATTTCTCACAATTCTACCACATCAATGGCTTTACAAACTTAGGTATGTGTGTGTGTGTGTGTGTGTGTGTGTGTGTGTATGCATAATATGTAACTATAGGTATATGTGCTATAGCATGTATGTAGAAGTCAAACTTTCCACTTGAACATTCCTAGACAGAACCTCCTCTCCAGGCCAACAATGTTCCTTCCTGTTTTATGTCACATCTTCTCTGTTATTTGTCTCTCTATTTTTTCTCTGTTCAGCCCTGTCTTATGACATTTCTTCCTTTTCAAGATTGCTGATAATAGGTTATACCCACCTATCTGTACATATAAATTTATTTAAATAAAAATTAACATGTAGAGTCTGCAGATGAAGGAAAATGTGATCATTTGGGGGGGAAGGAGTTGAAAAACTTCACTTAGAAGTGGATCGCCTACCTCCAGAGAGCACATTAAGCCAGAGACCCGGGCAGGATCCCCTGTTGTCTCTCGGGTGAGGTTCTGAGACAGGAGCAGCCAGCCCGGAGGCGCCTTAGGCCTGAGACCCGGGCAGGATTCACCATTTTCTCTCGGGTGAGTTTCTGAGACTGGAGCAGCCAGCCCGGAGGCACCTTAGGCCAGAGACCCGGGCGGGATCCGCCATTTTCCCTCGGGTGAGTTTCTGAGACCTGAGAAGCCAGCCGGGAGCCACAGGCACCACTACTCCCAGGGGAGCCGCAGGGCAGCAGGGACACGATCCTCTCAGCTTCCGAGTGACAGAGGGGGTTCA
>NW_022196913.1:84432030-84513781 GCF_008632895.1 Mastomys coucha
TTTTTGGAGGGGAAACTGGGAAAGGAGAAATTTGCATGTAAAAAAAGAAAATATCTAAAATAAAAAAAAAAAGTAAGAAAAACTTCACTTAATATAATAATGGCTATTTCCTCTTATTCTTCTGCAAATGTTTCATTTCATTTTTCTTTACAGAATAATTAAAAATTCCATCATGTATGTATCACATTTTAATTATGAATTTATTTGCTGATTGATATCAAAGCTGCTTCCATCTTTAACTGTTGTTTGTGGTTCAGTTACATGCTTAAACATTTCCCATTTTGTTAAGTAACCTTTTTCTAGAGTTGCTGATTACAGATGTAATCAATTATAGGAACTTTAGCTATATGTTTTGTATTTGTTCTCTAGGACAAGTTTCCTAAGCAAAGCAAAGGGTAATAAAAGAGTTAACAACCATGCTAAATTTTTTAGGTCTTGAAGAATATGAGTTCCATTCTCTCACTCTATAAAAATCTGTTTATAGTAGCTTGTATGTAAATTACTGAGGTCTCATTGTATTTAGAGTGAAAAGTACATTTTAATTCATAAGTAGCAGGTTTTCAGTATATAAATATTCATTCATGTAGGTCTTTCTTTTTATACCTTGTTTATTTTCTATCACCATTTTTATTGCTTAGGACTCATTTTTTGTTAATGTTCAGGGAACACTGTGCATATAGTACTTTACAATAAACACATAATCTTTGTCCTTGGTTTAGTATGTGACTCCTAAACCACAGAATTGGCTTTTTTGTTTTGCTCATTATGGGTACTAATCCCCATTTGATGTGAGATGTTTATCTCTAGAACAACCAGCCGAAGAAATGGGAAAGGGTCTGAAAGCATATATATTCCCTCTGAAACCCAGTCTTCAACACTTTACTACTGCTCTGATAAACATGATTAAGGCAACTAATAAAACCATTTGTACCTTATGGTTTTACATAGTGTCCACAAAGGCAGAATAAGAGGATGGTGACAGAACTAGCTTACATATAATTCTAAAATAAGAGGCAGAGGGACAGAAAGTGGGAATGACATTGTCTTTTGAAACCTCAAAGTCCACTTTCCAGAAATATACCTCTTCCAACACAACTACACCTCCTAATCCTCTCCAAACACCTACCAATAGAGAATAAAGTATTCAAATATTCAAATGCCCTAGACTATGACAAACATCTTATTGAAAGGATAGCATTCTTCTACACGCTGGCACTCATAATCTCATTTGTATATTATTATTCAAAATACCCTAAGTCAAATTTCAAAAGAATCCACAATATTTCACAATTTCAAGATGCCTCAGCTAAATATCTTCTATTAAATTGCCTGTTTGTGCAAAACTTACCCTTCAGATAATGGTATATCTTAGCTTCTATTGTATTTCTACCTTTCTCAAACCTTCCCCAAGAGCAGCAGAGAATAATGACAGTATGTGATTTTAGTATTTAACCCCCATGGCCCAAATATTTGACAGTATTATTAGTCTGCAAATACCTTACTATAGTTCCAGCTAAATGGAATCAAGACTTTCAATTGGTTATAAGTTATGTCTGGGTAGCCATGTCTGCTGGGCTCTCCATAAAAGTTTATTCAAAATGTTGGAAGATTAGAGTCATTAGACTATAAAACTTATTTAACATCATAAGCAGAACTTAATGGTTTATACTAGTAGGATCTTGGACAACAGAAGTGATGGTAGTTATATAAGTTGTTGACACATGTATCGGCAAGGGCCAGAAGGTTGGAAAACATAGACAAAGCCACTGTTATAAGCTGTCGGGATTTGTCTCAAGTTAGGTAGGTGAGGAAGAATTTAGTCATCATGGAAATGTGTCACTTTTACTATGAAACCAGAGCTCCTCTATCTTTCTGCCTATAATTAAACCTGTCTCACACTTAGTTTCTGAAGAGTGTCTGAACTTGGGTGGTTGTAACAGCCAAGAGTGATAACAATGATTAGGTTTAATTGTTGATGTTACTTTTTTGTTTATGTGTTTGTTTTTACTTTTCTCTCACACATTACCTGAGTTTTACTTCCTTTCAATCTTTCTGATCCTCTCCTTAATCTCTCATCTCCACTAAATCTACTGCTCCATTTTCCTCCATAAAAGGAGCAGGCCTACCAAGGATATCAATCAAACATGGCATAAAAAGTTAAGAAGAATAGGTGCAAACCCTGATATCTCTATGTAAGGTAATAAAGTAGGAGAAAAATCTTCCCACAAATAGGCAACAAGTCAGAGATACCTCAGACTCCCACTGTTAGGAGTCCCTCAAGAACACCAAGGCTCACTACCATGATGAATATGCAGAGGAGCTATTTCAGACACATACAGGATCAATGATTATCACTGCCTATTAATACTGCTTAGTTTATTCTGTGGGATGTGTCTTGTAGTGTCCTTGACCATTCTGGCTCCTGACATCTTTCACCCCTTCTCTACTACAGGCTTCTCTGACTATTCCCAGTGTTTTGGTATGAGTCTCTGCATTTGTTTCCATCAGTTTTTTGATGATGCCTTTGAAGATAGTTGGCCTATCTTGATAGTTGGACTGATCTTGAGGATAGTAGGATAACATTAGTAATGATTTCATTGAAACTTAACCAAGTTATGTTTCATTCTACCCTGAGTCTCTTGGCTATTCAGCCTCTGCTTCTTTGTTATCCCAGCCATGAATTACATGGGTTTCTTCTCATAGCACGGGACTCAATTTGGACTAGTCATTGACTGGCCATACCTAAAAATTCTTTGCCACTGTTACCCTGTTACCCTGCATACCTTGAAGGCAAGTCAGCTTTTATTTATTTCAACAATTTTGTGGCTGGGAACATGTCCTATTGCTGGTATGCTTTCTTGTTATAGAAGATGGCCAGTTCGGGCTCTGTATTTCCTGTTGCCATCTATGCTAGAGTCATTCCCAAGATTCTAGAGAGTTTCTACTGCACTTGATTTTAATTATCAATTTGGTACTGTCTAAAGGAAATATCAATAAAAATTTCTGTATTAGGTTGGTGCCTTAGTTAGGGTTTTACTGCTGTCAACAAACACTATGACCAAGGCAACTCTTATAAGGAGAGCATTTAATTGGGGCTGGCTTAAAGTTTCAGAGGTTCAGTCCATTATCATCAAGGTGAGACCATGGCAGCATCCAGAGAGGCAAGCTGAGGGGAGAACTGAGAGTTCTACATCTTCATCTGAAGGCTGGTAGAAGACTGAATCCCAGGAAACTAGGATGAGGGTCTTAAAGCCCACACTGACAGTGACACAAGTACTTCAATAAGGTCATACCTACTTCAAGAAGGTCTCACCTCCTTATAGTGCCATTCTCTACTCCAAGAATATACAAACCATCACAATCCCCTTCCTGGTCCCTATAGATTTGTTCAAACACATGAGTATATGAGGACCACACCTACCCATAGCATAACAACAAAATACAACTAGACCAACTCCCAAAGTCTCCATAGTCTATAGCAGTCTCAACAATGTTGAAAATCCAAAGTTCAAAGTCTCTTCTGAGGTTCATTCAATCATTTAACTATAATCCCCAAAGCAAGACTGGAAACAGCTGGGCAAACTCTAAACTCTGAATCTCCATGTCTGATGTCAAAGCAGTCTTCAGTCCTCCAACTCCTTTTCAATCTTTGTTGACTGCAACACACTTCTTTCTCCTGAGCTGGTTCTGTTCCATTGTAGCAGATTTCCTCAGCAGATATCATGTGGTTCCGGCATCTTGAATGTCTTGGAGTCTACAAAGCAACTTCAACATTACGAAGTTCCTTGTTCCAATATCTGAGATGTGCACATAATCTTCTGGCTTCCTCCAAAGGTCCTGGGTCACATCTCCAGCTCTGCCCTCTGTTTCACTCTAATATCTATTTGATATCACTCCACTGCAGATGATGATCTTAGTGATTATCCTATGGTACTGGCTTTTCCAATACAATGTAGTTTTCCACTGCAACTAGGCTTCACCAATAGTTTTGAATAGACTCTCTTCATAGTATCAAGCCTCAACTTCTTTGCATGACCCCTTCAGTTCTCGCCTATCAACTGTGACTGAGGCTGCAAATTTACCAATATATGCAGCCTCACACAGTGTCAAGCCTCAGTTATTGGTAATGACTCCTTCATGCTTTCAAAACTAGTACTATGTGGTGACTCTTTCATATTACCAAGTACAGCTGCAGCACAAGGTACAACTTTGGCTATCTCTGGAATATATTTGAGCTCTCAGAAAACACTTTTCAGGTTTTACTTCAGTGATGCTGGTCTCATCTTAATCACTGGTAATTTCTTAGCTCCAGCTAAATAGCATCAATTATCTCAGTAGTACCTTCTATTCTGGACTATAAGGCTAGAACTACATCGCCAAAGCTGCCAAGTTCTGTTGCTTGTTGGGGCTGAAATATGATCCCTCTTATTCTATTACCAGCTTTCTGTTTTTCAACTTCTTTACTGCCTAATCTTGGCTGTCCTGTAACAGGCTCTGCATATTGGCCTTGAACTTGAAGATCTGCATGGCTTTCTCTTCTGAATGCAGGAATTGAAGGTGTGTAGTATCATACCTGGACTTAGGTTTTTCTTCACCTAGAACCTGATCTGTCCTAGGGTGGCCTTGAACACAGAGATTTGCTTGTCTTTGCCTCCTGGGATTAAAAACTTGAACTACCTATTATGCCTGGATATAAACTTAGCTGAGTGGTATCTTGCCCCAAGGTCACCTCTCTCTCTCTCTCTTTTTTTTTCTATTTTTTATTAGATGTTTTCTTTATTTACAATATTTCCTTTCCCAGGTTCCCCTCCAAAAAAATTACAAAAATAAAATAAAATAAAATAAAATAAAAACTAAAACAAACCCCTGTTCCCTCCCCCCTTCCCCCTGCTCACCATCCTTAATTGCATTTACTATCCTTGAAAGCAGGATTCAGCTCCATTTTACTTATTGATCCCCCTTTAATACTCAAACCATATATTTTTATTTTATCCTTCTAATATTGCTATGTCTGCTTAAAACATTCTTCAGGGAACTTAATCCTTTTTTAGACTTCCTTTTTGTAGACTTCCTTTGCCAATGCAATTAAGATAAATCTTTTTACCTTAGCTTCTGGTAGACTCTTCAGACAAGAAAAAAAACAGCCACATTCTTCAACAAAAGATCTCATAAACAGTCTTTCAGCCACATATTAATATTCTTCTCCTCTGAAACTTCTACTGCCAGGCTTCCACAGTTCAAATCACCCTCAGGATCAAAGTCTTCCATATTCCTACTAGCATAGTCCATTAAGCCCCATTTAAAGCATTCTACTGCATTCCAAATCCAAAGTCACAAAATCCACATTCTTCCAAACAAAAGCATGGTCAAGCACATCACAGCAATACTCCAGTCAGTAGTACCAACTTCTGTCTTATTTAGGGTTTTTCTGCTGTGAACAGATAGCATGACCACTCTCTCTCTCTCTTTTTAATTGGATATTTTCCTTATTTACATTTCAAATGTTATCCCCTGTCCCCAGTTTTTCCCCAACCCTCAGGAGACCTCCTATCCTATCCCCTCTTCCCCTGCTTCTATGAGGGTGTTCCCCCATCCACTTACCCACTTGCACCTCCCTGCCCTTGAATTCTCCTACACTGGGCCATCTAGAATTTATAGGACCAAGGGCCTCTCCTCCCATTGGGGCAACTCTTATAAGGACAGCATTTGATTGAGGCTGGCTTAATGGTTCAGAGTTTCAGTCAATTATCATCAAGGTGAGACCATGGCAACATCCAGACAGTCATGTTGCAAGCAGAACTGAGAGTTCTTCATCTTCATTTGAAGCCTGCTAAGAGAAAACTGTCTACCAGGTAAGGGTCTTAAAGCCCACACCTACTCTATTAAGGCCTCACCTCCTAATAGTGCCATTCCCTAGGCCAAGTATATACATTCCATCATAGTTGGCCTCAGTGTCAATGATGGAGTATCTTTATTATTTGAAATGAGTGAGGGGAATTAGCCAATTTTAGATATAATTAGTTCCTGGGAAGGTATTCTGCATTGCACATGAGTAGAGAAAATAAGTGAGGATATTTGTTCAAGGTTCTGACTTCTAGGCTTTGCTATAATGAAAACCTGGAATTGTGAACCAAATGAACTCTTTCTTCCTAGAGTTATAATTATCAGTGTATATTAGTAACAACAATAGCAAATAAAAATGAGACAACAAATCTTTATTTCATGTTTAAGGAGAAGACAATTTGAAACTGGCTGTAGACAGTGGCCATGGTAGGATTCTGTTCCACATATCTAATTTTGATATTAGAACATATGGTATATTTTTCTGTGAAGAATGGTACAGGTAGAGAGTCAGACCAAAATAAATCGCCAAAGAATATCTAAAGATTCTATTTCAGCTCAGTGTTTGACACTATCTGGAACAAATCAGTCATATATATTATGAAATCAGTAAGCATTATGTGTCTACTATAAACAGGAGTACTACCAAATTATATTGCAAAGATCAAAATATAGTTTCAAAAGCATGGAAAGACTGAAAAGTAGGGAAAAGAAACAAACACTTCCTTTAAATTTAGCATTATGCCTAGAAGTAAGGAGGAAGCTCCAAATTTAAAAACCATCATCGTTATTTCTTCACCTAAAACAAAAAGGGAAAGTATAATTTTTAAGTTGCTAAGCATGACTCTGCTTGGAAAGTATTATTCACGTGTTAGTTCATATGGATCTTAAATTCAAAAGAAAAGAAAAGTAAATTGACACATGAAAGTATTTAGTATTACATTTAACATCTTTTAACTTATACTGAAGCAACTAGTTATTATCAAGGAAGAAAAAATATTCACAAGAACACCTAATGCTTTATGCTCAAATAGCTAAAGCCAGCACTATTGAGTTGTAATAATATAAAATGGAAATTCATCAATTACCCAGCTTGACTAATTACACTTATGAAACTTACATTAAACTGCCTAATCCTTAATGCTTCACTTCACTTACAGAGAAAACCCAAATGTGGAACATTCTATTTTAAAAGGAAAAGAAAAGTCACACTATGTCAAATAACTTCTTAAAGAAACAGCCGAAGCATGTATTGGCATCCAGATAATGAAGCAGAAAATTAAGATAATTATTTAGTTAAGTCAAGTGAAGAAAATGATACTAACTCATACTCTAATTAGTTGAAAATTTGGACAATTAAAACAGTGTCTAAAAAGTCAGAACAAAAGTCTTAGCCAATTACAAAATAAATTTATATACTCTATTGTTATTTAGAAGGCTAAGCACACTGGGTATTTGAAAAGCTTATAGTTAAATGTATTTGTTATGTCCTCTTTTGTTTGCATTGAATTGATAACATTCATAACACAAAACTTGATTGTTTTAATTGTAAACCTTGTGCACTTAAAATGTGTATTTTGACTGACAGATATAGACTTCTAACATGTTTCTTTTATGAATGTAGACTATATATATTATATCACATGAAATATAATGGACAAAAAGTTTCTTTCTCTCTATGAATTAGGAAAAAAAATCATTATTTTTATAGATAGCCCTATCACAATAAACCCCACTTAGAAAATACACTCTGATGGATGAAAAGTCCATCCATCAGAGTCCTATGGATGCTGGTCCTATGATGTTCATATGACTTTTTTTTCCAGGTAGATGAGATGTTACATGATATAACTGTCTCTTAAGAGGCTCTGCCAGTGCCTGACTACTATAGAAGTAGAGGTTCACAGCCATACATTGGACTGAGTACAGGGTCCTCAATGAAGGAGTTAGAGAAAGGACCCAAGGAGCTGAAGGGTATGCAGCCCCTTAGGAGGAACAACAATATGAACTAACTAGTACCCTCAGAGCTCCCAGGGATTAAACCACCAACTAAAGAGTACACATGGTGGGACTCATGGCTCCAGCTGCAGAGGATGGCCTAGTCAGTCATCAATGGGAGGAGAGGCCCTTGGTTCTATGAAGACTCTGTGCTGCAATGTAGGTAAATGCCAGGGCCAGGAATCAGGAGAGGGTAGTTTGGTGAGCAGGCTGAGTGAGGAGGGAATAGGGGTTTGTTTGTTTTTTTTTTTGAGGGGAAACCTCGAAAGGGGATATCATTTGAAATATAAATAAAGTATCTAATAAAAAAGAGAGAGAGAGATAACAGTGTGGACCCAGCTCATTGTTTACTAGAAACTGAATGAGGTTCTGCTATGATGAAATATTTGTGACTGAGCAAAGGGAAAATCACACTGAGAACTTGACACTGATGAAAAGTTTAGTATATGCTGTAAAAGCCAGGGATGTCACTGAGTGCTTTGAAGCAAGGAAGTTACACCGTATGCATTTAAATTTGTAATTACAGAGATCTAAAGTATGGAACTAAACTGTTAATGACTAGAAAAAAATATTATTCTGAAAACTGGGATATTGGTAAACTGTAATGCAGTTTTCCAAATGAAGTATGAGTACTTATAAAATAATTGAATATATTTTATATCTGTATTCATCAGACCTTCTACTGTATCTGTCAGAAAGAATGTGGCCGGACCATTAAGATAAAAGAAAGATAATTCCTTAAAAAGAATAATAATGATTATGTCAAATTAGACTCACATATTTTTCAGTATATACCAGTATATATACACATAAATACATATATATATAGTCAGAAATTGAATGAAAAGTAACTCGATTTAAAGTAATTGATGCTAACCATGAAAATCTCCTTTTAGACTTGTAAGAATAACTAGCACTAATTTTAAATAAAGTATAGTTTCACCATTAAAAATTGACATGATCTGATCAATGCATTTAAATGATTGTGATAAATATTGATTTATGAAATTCTAAATTTTCTGAAAATTTTAAACATTGAGCAATAATGGAAAATAGATACTTTAGAATAAGACTCTATTAACTTGGGAATAATGATAATGTTGATACATGGAGCACTATAAGATTAAAAAGCTTCTATTTAGCAAAAGAAATGGCAGAGTGAAGAGACAACCTGCAGGATATAAGAAAGCATGAAGGTTGCTCAAATAACTAAAATGAGATCTACCATATGAACCACTTATAGCACTCACGCATTTTCAAAGGACTCCTGCATCACAAGGACAAGTGTTTACAATTACACCAGTCAAAAAATGTAGATAAATATGTATGTAAATCATTATGTATGTAAACAAATATGTCAAATTATGTGTTTTTTAAAACACAATCACAATCATTCAATTTTACACAATGAAGACTCAAAAACCAGATGCTTGGGTGAAAACCTACCAGCTCAAAGAGTCAAAGAAAGCATCTATCTGACCTTCCTCCTCAACCAGTGTCCCAGAAGGAAAGAGTCTGTTCTCCATACTGTCTTAAAAACTCTTTCAAATTGAATGTCCATCTTTTCTATTCTCTCTCTACCCACCCTTCTGACTTCCTCTCACTCTGTTTTGTCCCTATCTTCACTCCCTGTTAACTGGTTCCTTTTTCCACCTCTTGATTTATTGTTGACTTTGTTCAACCTTGTTTACAATAAACAGAAAGCTTTTTATAAAGATTCATGCTAGGGCAGAGCTACACCACAACTAGATACAGATATTTCTAGTACACCATCTCACAGTGTAATAAAATGTCCTACAACCCTCTTGGATTGAATGTGTGTACTAGGGCAGTGCAATAACTAGAGACCAGTTTCTGCAATATACAATCTTAGGGTTCACAATGTGATCAAGTATCCTGTAACAATCATTTATTACATGGAAATAGAAGATAAACTTTCTATAAGAACAAATTTCCATCTGTCTATATAATTCTTTTATTTAATATTGTCTACCCCTATGCACAGAAAATAAAAAACATTCACTATGTATAGTAATTATAAACATGTATCTTTAACTTCAATCCTGTAAATTCTATTCCCAAAGATATTTTGGTAAGATTCTTTGCCTCCAAAAACTTGTGATATTTACTTTATGATGTTTGCATTCTTATCACAGACTTCATTTATTTCTCAGACTGCTGGCTTCTTGATGAGTTGATTCTCTGCTCCTCTTCCTCCCTGCTTCTTCTTCTCCTCCTCTTCTTTGTGGTATATACTCTGGTTCACTCATTATGCTGCTTGAGACTATCGTCCACAACAAACACATTCGCCTTCAATTGACCATTATAATTGCTAGTGTTGTGTTTGAATTACGCTATGATAAATACCTTCATATTTAACCTTTATATTTTCTGATATTTCTTTCTGATGCAAATAAAATTGTTTTTTAATTAATTCTTCCCATTTTTATTTAGTAGCATGACCTTTTTGGACAGAATTTCTAAAGAAAATGGTATATTTACTCTTCTCCGAGTTATTTTTCTGTGTGAAAATTTCAGTGTTATCCTAGAACACAGGTATGCCTAAGTTTAAAGATAAAGATCAATTTCTGTAACTTGTGAAAGTGTATCATCCCTGTAATGCATACCTGTCAAAAATTGCTAGATCGTCTGGAAGAAAAAAAATCTTGACAGACATGAACATAATCTGAATCTACAAGTACTTAATTGTGTTCTGCTTCTCCCTGTGGTTAATCTTATCCAGAACTGTCATTTAAACTATAATAAGCTGGTGATACCTAGTCATAGTTTATTAAACATTAAAATATAAAACAGCCTTGATTTCCAAATTCTCAGTAAGTACACATACTCTTTTCTTAAAAACTGTACAAAGAATAGAGCAAAGCATAATATTGTGTAGGTTGTTTTCATGTATGTGTGTGAAGGTGTACAGGAGTGTGCAGTGGGTGAAAGTATATGTGGAGGACAGTGGACAAGCACACATTTCTCCCCACATACACTCCACCTATCTTTCACTAACCTGGAATGGCCAAGTAGGTTAAAGTAGCTGGCTACACATTCCCAGAAATTCTCCTGTCTCTACCCCCCTGTTCTGGGATTATAACTGCATGTGCAATAATATCCTGGTTTTTTTGTCTACTGGTGTTAGGAGAATAAAATTCAACTTCATATGGTAAGTCCTTTCTAACTGAGCAATCTCCCCTGACCTATACTCAGTTCTTATGTTAATTACAATCACTACTAGCATTTTATCATAAATTTAAAGGGCTTTGTTACTATAGAAACTTTACTTAATTTTTAAAAATTCATGTTAAAAACAATAAAAAAAAGGATTGTTACCTTCCCATGGGATGGATCTCAAAACGGGCCATTCACTGGTGGTTCATTCCTTCAGTCTCTGCACCATCTGAACTTCTTTTCGACAGGACCAATTTGGGGTCAAACATTTCGTAGGTGGGTTGGCGTTACTATCCTTCCACTGGGCATCCTGTCTCGCTGGTGGAGATGGTTTCTTCAGGTTCCATATCCCAACTATTGGGATATTCTGCTCACTGGGAGATCATCGAGACTGAACTACCAACCAAAGAAAGCAAACTTGGACTAGTCCAAGGTCCTTGAAATATATGTAGCAGAGGGGTGCCACATGCAGCCTCAGTGGGAAAGAATGAATCTAATTCTGCAGAGAGACTTTATGCACCATGGTGAGGAAATGCTTGGGTGCTGCCTTCTCAGAGGCAAAGGGGATGTGGTTTGCAGGGAGGAACTCTGCGAGGGGACAGAGGACTTGGAGAGGGCACTATTTGGGATTTAAATAAGTAAATAAAATGATTCTTAAAAGAACTACATCTAAAAGTGTTCAATAAAAGTTTTCTGACATATTCTATCTTCATTTAGAACACAGACTTTAAACTATTAACACTTTAAATCATATACACATATCAAATACCAAAAATGCTATATTATGACCAAATGCAAAAGTTTCTATATAATAGATGTGCTTTAGGAGCTATAAAATGTCATTTGAAGTATGTGTCTATCTTTGAATTACATTCTGCTCAATCATGGTGCTAGTAAGAATTATTGGGGACCCTGTGTGCTAACTGCATTTCTTGGAAGTGCTTTTATTATGACACTTCCACTTGGTGAAATTGCAGCAGTTTTGCTTGTAAAAAACAGTCTTAAAATTCTTAGGAAGAGGGATATAAAATGAATAAATCAATAAATTTATGAAGAAAAGAAGTTAAGTCTACTTATCACTATACAACAAATAGAGGATAGTCACATTTATAATGAAGAGGTGAATAGGAATGGCATATATCCATACCTTAGGAAGTCTTAGATTTCAGAGTAGATCCAACTATAGGCAAGGATGTAGATGTAGACAGATAGATGGTTTTGGATATGTTCATCATATTTATCTTCTTTTATGCTTTCCCTTGACTAAAGTTATATTTCTCTTATCTACTGGGAAGAATACTGAGATTGTATAATAAATAAGAGGGAAACAGTTAAGCTTTAGATTTCTGAAGATAGAGATTCATAGCTGAGGAGGAAGAATCCACTCTGGAAGATTGATTTAAGATAGTATTGTTAATATGCATTTAAATAGCACTAGTGAGGTCCATTTCTGACACAATTCAGGGACCTAAAATCCAAGCTAATTATCTTCAGAGAAGTTCAATATAATGTACTATCAAGCAGTAAGAAAAAAACCATACTTGAGGTTTTCAGATGTTTGTAATGGGAAAAGAACAGCCAAAAGGAAGAAAGCTACAGACATGCTTCTAAATATATCCCTGTCAAGCACACAGCAGCGAACAAGGCCAAAGCCAAGGTCTGATGAATTCAGCCAAGGAAACACAACAAAGCTCTTCTTGATATAGACAGTTCATTACTCACCTAGCTAGAGAAGCCAGAGGAAACAAGCATTGCAGTATTTATCCCGGGCAACAAAGGAGGTGATACTAAAACAAAAGGGGCTGCATGAAAATGCAAAGCAAGTTGGGCAGTGTCCTGTTCCTCAGAACAATTGCAGCAGACAGTTGTACATATTTATAAACCGCATTTATAATCTCAAGAGAAGCAGTAGGCATCTTACCTCATGAGAATCAGGGAATGATGCTCTCTATGGGACACAAGAGGTGAACAGAATGAGTTCATGGAAGAGTCTCAGAGCTATTTCTGTTCCTGAGAGAACATATGGTTTCCCACCAAAGCTCAACTTAACTGACCTGTCAGTCTTAGCCAAAGTGGTCTATAACTCATCAGAAGGCAATCTATGGTTTATCAGTTTGCTAAAATATACATGCTAAATTCTCAACTGGATACATTTCCCAGACAATGATTTTGTGACTTTTCATTGTCTTTGCACTCCCATACACATGCACCCACACACACAAAGACACAGACCTATATACAGAGAAACACACAGATGAAATAATTTAAATTGATGATCATATGCTCATTAAAATAGCAATAATTTTTCATTAAGCAATCTTGAGGTTAAAATTCAGGTATTAAAGTCATGAAATGATTGCACTACCATTTGGTATGCTGCAACATAAATGGCTAATGTTGTCTTTCCACTTCTCTTATAGCTATATACATTGCAAAGGTAATATTCCCATCCTTATTTAAATAGGTAACATATAACTCTTCTGTTTTTTAAATTGGAAAATTATTTTAACTTGTTTTTATTATTAGACCATGTGGAAGACAGAGAATGCATGTATGCTCAGCCAGAACATCAAGAGTTCTTGACTCATCTCTGTCTTTTCCTTCAAAGTGAATATCATTAGATGTGGACTGCCTCATGGTTAACAAGCACAGCTATATAGTACCAGGCAGCAACCTAGCTGTAGTTACAGGTATGAGTCAGGTGATCCCAAAGATCTATTTATCTCATTCCACACTCCAGCTATGGGAATCTGGGTTGTAGCTGCTCTAAACCAATATAAATTAGTCTTATAATATAATTTGTAAGCCGGGCGGTGGTGGCGCACGCCTTTAGTCCCAGCACTTGGGAGGCAGAGGCAGGCGGATTTCTGAGTTCGAGGCCAGCCTGGTCTACAGAGTGAGCTCCAGGACAGCCAGGGCTATACAGAGAAACCCTGTCTCGAAAAACCAAAAAAAAAAAAAAAAAAAAAAAAAATATAATTTGTACAGGCTAAAAGTAACTGATACATGTATTCATTTTAGTATTAGAAAAGGTTTACTACAAAAGGATGCCCTGAAGACATTGAATGAGTTATGTTTGGCCCTTACAAGCTAGGGAGCTTCTAAAATTTTATGCATGCATACTTAAAGACAATTTTATGATTTAATAAATGAAATTCACTACAAATGAAGACAAAGGGTTCTTCTTTTTTTTAGAATATAGGTATTTAGTGTATTGTTCCTTTTTAATTTTGTCAATGATGTTCTGCTATTAGAGCAGTGATGGAAAGAACACAGGTAATTTTAATGTGGCTCCACACTGTACTTGATTTTCTTAGTGACTTTAAATATTTCAAACCGTGACTTAAATAATAAATGATCAAAAGACTACCCATTCGTATTTTATTGTGCAATGAAAGTCAATGACCTGCAAGAGTAATTTAATGAATTAAGACAATGATTTATGTGTAATAGTATAATGTCTTTTAAAATTGTGGAGCAATTTTAAGAATAGGACTGTCCTGAGTCTTGAACAGGAGAGTTTATTGTGAATTTTAATTTGGTTTCTTAATAATTACACATAAAAATTTGTAAAAAATGTAACCTACACTTTTCGGGGATTTAATGAGATGTTTTAAATTGTATTGAAACTTATATAGTATAGAATAGGAGCAATATTCTATTTTATGGTGAAACAGCACTTTCAATATATATAATCCATATA
This sequence comes from Mastomys coucha, assembly GCF_008632895.1. Lineage (NCBI taxonomy): Eukaryota > Metazoa > Chordata > Mammalia > Rodentia > Muridae > Mastomys > Mastomys coucha. The sequence goes on from NW_022196913.1 coordinate 84,446,750, forward strand.
GCTGTAGAAAGCATGCATGTGATTTAAAGTATAACGTTTTAATTAAATTTATCAAGAAAGACTTGAAGATGAGATGCAAATTGTCTACTACTTTATTGTATAAATAAGGTTTGGATTGGTTAAAAAAAATTAGTGTCTTTCAGCAAGAAAACTATGTTTTGCTATAGGTAATATTAAACATTAAAGTAATAAAATACATAAAATTAAATGTAATTAATTTTTTTAAAAAAATATTGTGACCAAAGAGATGGAGCAGCAGTAAGCATCATTGGCTACTCTTCCAAGGGGGCAAATTCAATTACCACTATCCACAGGTCAACTTAAAACCTTTTCAACTCTAGTTCTAGTGACTCTGATGTCCTCTTATCACATAGACAGACACCAGGCAAGTACATGGTACACAAAAGCAAAACACCAATTCAGTTTTTTTTAAAAATTAAAACAATTGTTTTTGTGAATATAGTTCATAATTAATATAGTGACTTCAGTAAAGTTATAAGCCAGAAAGGATTTTCCAAACTGGGTTCTTTCACTGCTAATAATGCTAACTTTTGAGACATTTTTGTATGCACCCCTTCAAAGCACATTAGGAAGGGCATTACTTTTTGATTTCATTCTGTGGTAACTGCAAATACCTGCCCTTGTGTGGTATTGCATTTACTATTATTCATTAATGTAAATGTAGTAGAGAATATAGTGGTTCATACTCTGCCATCAGCTATAAATGGTTTAAACCTGAAACTTTGAAGAAGTGAAAGGGTTATAAAGTAGTTATCCATTTATTGGTAAAAGTAAGATAAATAATAACACTAGGAAAACAAATGATATACTTCCTTAGGAAAAGCTGCTTATTCTCACAGGTGAAATTAAGTCAATTTATTGGCAAGATGATAAAGATAAGCTACAGTTTTAAGTATTTGAAAACTTTACTGGATTTGAAAAATAACTTTTGAGTCTATTTGCAGCACATTTATATCTTATACTTTAAATCATTACTACTTAGAGAATATCATGACAATTAATTATTTGTGCTATCTCGGAAATGAGTTCATTTGTTTCAATGTGAGAAGAAATGTATTTACTTCAGGATATGATTAAGCATGTATTCATTTAAGACCATAAATCTTGATATATTATATAATTTTCAATAATTATGATGGTTGTAAATTTTACCATTCATCCCATCTATTGATTTATTCTTTTAGAGTTTCATAGATTCTGAGTAGATACATTGAGGGTAGTCAGATACCCTCAAATTGCAGCAAACAAGAAGTTCAGGCCTACATTTTTCTCTCTTACACACAAAAACATTTTAAAGTATGGCTCAAGCTCACATGAACACACAATAGGTTTGTACCACAGAGAAAGTACAGAAATCTCAACTGACTCATATTGAATAGAGTACAAGTAAAACAACCCAAAAGATCCAAGGCCTTTTTCAGCTGAAGGGCAATCAGAACTTTCTGTGTTTTGCTCTGAGAGGAGTAAATATCTGCACCTTTCAAAGCATTTCACTGTACAAACAACATTTACAAAAGGGTCTCAAACAAAATCAATCAGTGTCTCTGTTTGTAAAGCATGCAGAAACAAGAAACTCTAGAAACTACCTCTCAAGACTGAAAGATGGGAATCAATAGTTTTGATAAACACAATGATGTTTAACCTAATGTTTGTATCCCTGTCTTGAATATGAGCTTGTGGTTAGCTGGTGCAGGAAGACAAGGGGTCTAAGGTACCTTGAGCCACATAACAAGACCCTATCACAAACAACATGAAATTTAAACAAAATTGTGTGTTAATAGTTTATATTTAGATATAGTATATTTGAAATTTTTCATAGATGTTTGTTATTGTAATCAATCTCCCCAAAGAAGCAGCTAATAACTATACTAATATTTCATTAAACATTTAAAGATAGTTTAACCTTATTGTTTTAATTGCATTTATTCACATAGATTTGATATACATGCATACCTGGTGTCCTCAGAAGGCAGAAAAGGGGACTGGATTTCATGGGATAAGCATCACAGACACTTGTGAAATGTCACATGGATTCTGCCAATAGAAGTCAGATCCTCTAGAAAAGCACTCAGTGTTCTTAACTGCTAAGTCTTCCATCTTTTCAACCAACCCCCCAAAAGATTTTGTAAAAATAAGTGTAGAGATCTTTTTTATTTCCACTGAGACTTTACTGTATTACAAAGAAAATAACAATTTAATATGGTTCCAATTTAATTATGATGGCAGAAAACACAAGAGTTGTAAGAAGAGATGAAGTGCAATGAATTACTTACAGAAATATATGTATTCAGAATACATTAAAAATATTCAAGCTCTAACATCACTGTGCACTGATGAAATGACACCAGTACCCATGACAGTTTTTTTTATAGAAAGAATATTTGGGCTTCAAAAAACAAATATATTGGAATGTAAGATATGTGTGCATTTACTTTACATGCTCAAATGAGTAGCGTGTTAGTTAAATAGTTTGATGAGTCCTAGAACAATATTACTTTTAAATGTGAATATATAGCAGTATAAGACATTACTAGTGAAAACCTATCTCTCCATGAACTCTAAGAATTCTACTTTTTCTAGAACATGGCTTGCAAAAGTCATCATGAACAATGTTTAATTTTTAAAAATATAGTTCAATAATTTTTCTTCTTGATGTACATCCTAGCTTCCTTTGTGATTCCATGCTCAGCTACTTTTGTGAAAGTCACTATACAAACAACTCTCTGTGATTCACATACCCAGCTGCTGCTTTATCGGCTGTATGAGGAAATAAGAAATGATACAGATTATTTTGATATATGCTGTAATGTAAATAACCTGAGGTCTTAGAAACTGAGCTGGCTCTTTTACTGGAATATTTTGCTGAAATACGTTTATTTATTTTTATGTTTTCTTGAGATTATATGGGTAGCTTTTATCCTGGTATTTATCTTCCAAGTGGCTCTGGGAGTCATGCTTTAAGAAATAGATATACATACGTGTTTGATTATTCTTGTAAAAGCAATGGTTTACAGAGTATCCAGATAACACATCTTTCATGTGAAGTTTATTGCTTGTCTAAACCAGATGATGACTTCCAAATCATTGAACTCTCTTCTCTTAAAAATGCCACTAGAATATGGATTTCTCAGATTCAATTGCATACAGTTATATTTCTCAGTTTTATGTAGGTATTCTAGTTATTTGTCTTGAAAAAATTTTAATGCATACACAGATATGCCTTTTTGAGATACAATGGGTTTGAAACACATAAAATTCATGTGGTTCCTTTAGTCATATATCTGAATGCTTCAATATGAACTGCAAAAGTTTAACAAGAATTTGTCTTCAGTTTCTTATAGTTTGTATATGTATTATACCTTAATAATGGTGTTGGTTACTCCTAAGAGATTTTTATTAGTTGCAGCAAAATATTTAATAAGAGGAATATTGAGAAAAGGAAAGTTATTTTTGGCTTTTAGTTCCAAAACCTCTAGTCATCATGGCACGAAAATATGGTAACAAGAAACAACAAATCCCACTGTGCCCAGCCCAAAGAGAAGAGAGTAAAGAGTGTTAGTGTCCAGCATACATCCTTCTATTTATTCAGTCCAGGCACTAGTGGCATGGAATCATGTTGTAGTTACATAAGATTTACAACCAAAATTAATCTAATGTACACGATGCTTCATAGTCCAGCCAAGAGGCTTATTTCATTTAGGATATTCTATAGCCCATTGAGTTGATAATATTAAAAGTCAGAGAAACATTCATTTAATTGTAACAATTGAAAAATAAATATTGTTAACATCCAGTTATAATTTCTAGAAAGAGGACATTATTATTCAGAAATTGAAAAGTGAGTAGTAACTAAATTTCAAAAAAAAATATTGCTTCAGTAAGATTCTGTTTTCTACAAAATAAAAAAATATGGGATTATTCAAATTTTGTTTCTGCTCCATCATTAAGATAGGGGCTTTGCAACTAAATGCTAAAACTCAGTATTATTTTTATTCCATCAATTTTTTTACTAGATATTTTCTTTATTTACATTTTGGATGTTCTCCCCTTTTCCTGGTTTCACCTCCAGAAACCCCCCTATTTCTTCTCTCCTCCTCCTATAAAACAACCTACAATCTCATGCTTTCTGGCCCTGGCATTCCCCTACACTGGGGCATAGAGCCTTCACATGACTAAGAGCCTCTCCTCCCACTGATCACCAACTAGGGCATCCTATGCTACAAATGCATCTGGAACCATAAGTCCCAACATGTGTACTCTTTGGTTGGTGGTTTAGTCCCTAGGAGCTTTAGGGGTACTGGTTAGTTCACATTGTTGTTCCCCCCTATGAGGCTGCAAGCCCCTTTAGCTCCTTCATTGGGGACCTTGTAATCAGTCCAATGGATGGCTTTGAGCATTCATTTCTGTATTTGTCAGGCACTGGCAGATCCTCTCAGGAGACAGCTATAACAGGCTCCTGTCAGCAAGCACTTGCTGGCATCCACAATAGTGTTTGGATTTGGTAACTGTATATGGGATGGATCCCCAGATGGGGCTGTCTCTGTATTGTCCTTCCTTCAGTATCTACTCTATACTTTATCTCTGTAACTTCTTCCATGGCTATTTTATTCCCTCTTCTCAGAAGAATTGGAGTATCCACACTTTTGTTCTTCATTTTTCCTGAATTTCACATGGTTTGTGGATTGTATCTTGGGTATTCTGAGCTTCTGGGCTAATATACCCTTATCAATGAGTGCATTCCATGTGTATTCTTTTGTGATTGAGTTATCTCACTCAGGATGATATCCTCCAGATCCATCCATTTCTCTAAGAAATTCATAAATTCATTTTTTAACAAATGAGTAGTACTCCATTGAGGGACATCTGGGTTCTTTCCATCTTCTGGCTATTATAAATATGGCTGCTATGAACATAATGGAGCATGTGTCCTTATTACATGTTGAAGCATCTTCTGGGTATATGCCCAGTGATATTGCTGGGTCCTCAGGTAGTACTATGTCCAATTTTCTGTGGAACCTCTAAACTGATTTCCAGAGTGGTTGTACCAGCTTGCAATCCCACCAGCAATGAAGAAGTGTTCCTCTGTCTCCAGAACCTCACCAGCAACTGCTGTCACCTGAGTTTTTGATCTTAGCCATTCTGATTGGTGTGAGGTAGAATCTCAGGGTTGTTTTGATTTGCATTTCCCTGATGACTAAGGATGTTGAACATTTTTTTGGTGCTTCTCAGCCATTCAGTATTCCACAGTTGAGAATTCTTTGTTTAGCTCTGTACCCCATTTTTTAAATAGGTTCTTTGGTTCTCTAGTGTCTAACTTCTTGAGTTCTTTGTATATATTGGATATCAGCCCTCTATCACATATAGTATTCTTAAAGATCTTTTCCCAATTTGTTGGTTACCATTTTGTACTATTGACAGTGTCCTTTGCCTTATAGAAGCTTTCAATTTTATGAGGTCTCATTTGTCAATTCTTCATCTTAGAGCATAAGCTATTGGTATTCTGTTCAGTAAATTTTCCCCTGTGCCCATGTGCTTATGGTTCTTTCTCAATTTCTTTTCAATTAGTTTCCGTGTATCTGGTATCAGTGGAAGTCCTGGATCCACTTGGACCTGAGCTTTGTACAGAGATAAGAATGAAACAACTTGCATTCTTCTACATGCTAACCACCAGTTGAGAAAGCACCATTTGTTGAAAATGCTTTGTTTTCCCCCACCCACTAGATGGTTGTAACTCCTTTGTCAAAGATCATATGACCATAGGTGTGTGGGTTCATTTCTGGGTCTTCAATTCTATTCCATTGATCTACCTGCCTGTCACTGAACTGATACCATGCAGTTTTTTGTTTGTTTGTTTGGTTGGTTGTTTTTATATATATATATGTCTTTGCTTTATTTTTTATTAGATATTTTCTCTATTTACATATCATATGATTTCTCCTTTCCCAATTTCCCCTCAAAAACAACAAAAACAAAAAAACAAACAAACAAACAAAAAAACAACAAGAACAAATCCCTGTTGCCTGTCCCCTTCCCCTGCTTGCCATCCCACCCTCTCCCACTTTCTGGCCCTGCCATTCCCCTACACTGGGGCACAGAATCTTCACAGAGCCAAGGGACTCTCCTCCCATTGATGATCAACTTTGCAATCCTCTACTATACACATGCTGTCCTCTGTTGGTGGTTGAGTCCCTGGGAACTCTGAGAGTACTAGTTAGTTCATATTGTTGTTCCTCCTAAGGGGCTGCAAACCGTTCGGCTCCTTTGGTCCTTTCTCTAACTCCTTCACTGGGGACCCTGTACTCAGGTCAATGGATAGTTTTTATCACAATTGCTCTGTAGTACAGCTTAAGGTCAGAGATGGGGATTCCACCAGAAGTTCTTTTGTTGTTGAGAATAGTTTTTTCTATCCTAGGTCTTTTGTTACTCCAGGTGAATTTGCAAATTACTGTTTCCAAATTTGTGAAGAATTGAGTTGGAACATCTGCAAATAGTGATCATTTGATTTCTTCCTTTATAATTTATATACCTTTGATCTCTTTTTGTTGTCTAATTGCTCTGGCTAGGACTTCAAGTACAACATTGAATAGGTAGGGAGAAAGTGGGCAGCCTTGTCTAGTCCCTGATTTTAGTCATATTTCTTCAAGTTCTCTCCATTTAGTTTGATGTTGCTACTGGTTTGCTGTATATTGCTTTTACTATGTTTAGGGATGGGCCTTGAATTCCTGATCTTTCCAAGACTTTTATTATGAAGGGATGTTGATTTTGTCAAATGCTTTCTCAACATCTAATGAAATGATCATATAGTTTTTTTTCTCTAAGTTTGTTTATATAGAGGATTATGTTTATGGATTCCTATATATTGAACCATCCTTGCATCCCTGGGATGAAACCTATTCGATCATGATGGATGATCATTTTGATGTGTTCTTGAATTTTGTTTGCAAGAATTTTATTACTTTTGCATTGATATTCATAAGGGAGGTTGGTAGAAGTTTTCTTTCTTTGTTGGGTCTTTGTGTGGTTTAGGTATCAGAGTAATTGTGGCTTCATAGAATGGATTGGGTGGAGTGCCTTCAGTTTCTATTTTGTGGAATTGTTTGAGGAGTATTGGTATTAGGCTTCTTTGAAGGTCTGATATTACTCTGGACTAAACCCATATGGTCCTGGTCTTTTTTTTTTTTTTTTTTGAGACTATTATTAATGACTGTTTCTATTTCTTTAGAGGATATGGGACTATTTAGATTATTTATCTGATCTTGATTTAACTTTGATCCCTGATATCTGTCTAGAAAATTTTCCATTATGTCCAGATTTTCTAGTTTTGTTAACTGTAGACTTTTTTAGTAGGATCTGATGATATTTTGGACTTACTCAGTTTTGGTGTTATGTCTCCCCTTTCATTTCTGATCTTGTTAATTAGGATACTGTCTCTGTGCCCTCTAGTTTGTCTGGCTAAGGGTTTATCTATTTTGTTGATTTTCTCAAAGAACCAGTACCTGGTTTGGTTGATTCTTTTTATAGTTCTTTTTGTTTCCACTTGGTTGATTTCAGCCCTGAGTTTGCTTATTTCCTGCCTTCTACTAATCTTGGGTGAATTAATTTTTTATGATTTAGAGCATTCAGATGCACTGTCAAGCTGCTAGTATATGCTCTCTTCAGCTTCTTTTTGGAAGCACTCAAAGCTATGAGTTTTCTTCTTAGGACTGTTTTTGTTGTGTCCCATAAAATTGAGTATGCCATGGCTTCATTTTCACTAAACTCTAAAATATCTATAATTTCTTTCTTTATTTTTTCCTTGGCCAAGTTATGATTGAGTAGAGTGTTGTTCAGCTTCCAAATGTGTGCATACATTTTTTATGTTGTTATTGAAGACCAGCCTTAATCTGTGGTGATCTAATAGGATGCATGGGATTGTTTCAATCTTCTTGTATTTGTTGAAGCCTGTTTTTTGGCCAATTATATGGTCAATTTTTGAGAAGATACCATGGGGTTCTGAGAAGAAGGTATATTTTATTTTATTTTATTTTATTTTATTTTAGGATTATTTTATTTTAGGATAAAATGTTCTATAGATATCTGTTGAATCCATTTGTTTTATAACTTTTGTTACTTCCTTTTTGTCTTTGTTTAGTTTCCATTTCTGTGATCATTGATGAGAGTCAATAATAGTCTCCCACTATTATTTTGTGCAGTGCAATGTGTGCTTTGAGCTTTAGTGAAGTTTCTTTTATGAATGTGGATGCCCTTGCATTTGAAGCATAGATGTTCAGAATTGAGAGTTCATCTTGGCAGATTTTTCCTTTGATTAATATAAATTGTACCTCCTTATCTTTTTTCATAACTTTAGGTTGAAAGTCGATTTTATTTGCTATTAGAATGGCTACTCCAGCTGGTTTCTTGGGACCATTTGCTTGCAAAATTGTTTACCAGCCTTTTACTCTGAGGTAGTGTCTGTCTTTGTTACTGAGGTAGTTTTCTCTGTTCAGTATGATGTTTGGTCCTGTTTATATAACCAGTCTGTTAGTCTATGTCTTTTTGTTGGAAAATCGAGTCCACTGATGTTAAGAGATATTAAGGAAAAGTAATTGTTGTTTCCTGTTATTTTTGTCAAATGAGTTGGAATTTTGTTCATGTGGCTATCTTGTTTTAGTTTTGTTAAAAGATTACTTTCTTGTTTTTCATAGGGTATAAGTTCCTTCCTCCTGTTGGAGTTTTCCGTTTATTATCCTCGAAGGGCTGGGTATTCTTAATATCAGAATTTATCTTATGTAGTAACTTTTATGCCCTTAAAGATTATAAAACACCCATATTCTTTATTTACACTCTCTTATCCATTGGCTTAATCTCCTCCATGTTATCAAACTGTGATTGTTATCTTTCTCTGACCCTTAATTATTAATATATATATAGTATTGTTCTATTTTTGATTGGGATAGTAATAAATTTGATGAATTAGATTCTACCTATTAGATTATACATACCTGGCATGTAATTGCAGCTTTTCACACTTTATCAACAATCCATGCCCATTCATATAAGTACTGTCAGGAGTAATAATTTTAAAATTATTTTATTCTGTTTCTGGACTAAAGCAAATTAGAACATCTGAACTATAATCATATTATGTTTGCATATATATGTATTCCTGGGTCTGTGCATGTATGAGATTCAATATATCTTGTTACAAACACTACTTACTTGAATTATGTATCAAAATAAATCACTTTGACAATTTACATCTTCAATAAAATCTTAATACATACTAGGTTACATTTTACATCACCATCTGGCCCACACCAGTTATTACTTACTCATTCCTCATAGTCTCCTGAAACACTCAGAATTTTTAAAATGATATTTGTTTCTGTGACAAAACAGAACAGAGAAAAAAACATAAAGCAGGAAAATTTTATGTAGAGTAAGAGTTCTATTTGTTCCTCAGCTCTAAGCCGGAGGCAAAATACAAAGCTCATGATAGCAGGCATGACTAATGCTAACTTCTCATCTTATGGAAACCTGATAAAAATGAAACACACACACACACACACACAGAGAGAGAGAGAGAGACACACACACATCCTCATGGTGTATGCTGATAGAAGAGGATGAGAACCAGAAAACAAAAACAGAAACAAAAACAAAATAATAAAAAAAAAAAAATTCCACTCAGGTGTAACAACTTCAATTTTTCCAAGCAGAGTTCACTTTTTTTAACTTCCCCCTCCCAATAATGAGTATCCCATAGTTTTAACACATTGATCCATTCCCTAAAGCAGTAGTCTCATTACCTAATCACCCTTTAATAATTAGATATCTCAGTAGGATGCCAAAAGTTCAAAACATGAGCCATGGCAGGACACCTCACTTCCAAAACACAAAATTTGTAAGCAAGTATTTCAGGACAACAAAATTGGGTTTAACTGGCTTGTTTGGCAATTGAGATCAGATAATATGCTTTTCGGAATGAAAGGTCCTTCTAGGTAAAAGATGTAAAACTGTAGAAATATGACTGGAAATTTTAACATATGTAAAAGTGTATCTTCATACCACTCAATGGCCAATTAATACTAATATACATAAAATAATAGTGTAGTACCAGGGAAATGTTAGTGATTCCCCCCAAAACCAGACAGGAGCCTTTCTGATGCAACTCACAGCAGGGTCTGTATTCTATTTGAACTAGCTTGGGCTCCTTCAGCCCACCACCATCATGCAGGACAGGACAGCTTTGGTGGTGGGGGAGCCCCAAATATCTATCCAGGCATGGCTTTATAGTAAGTAGCAAGTGGGGATAAGTATGCAAGCATCTAATTGGAAAGCTACTGTGGCTTTCACATAATTGGCTGGTGCTGGGAGTCATATTATAAACTTAACTTCTGCTCCGATCTCCATCGGTGGTCGTTAGGCAGGGGGTGGGCTTGTAACCTCGGTGCCAGTTTGTTGGGGTAATAACCTGGAGACAATGGTCCTGTTGAAGGTATAACCTGGAAACACTGATCTTGTTGGGGATTACCCTAGAGACTGCGGCAAGGCTCAGGTTTTGTTGGGGCAACTTGGAAACTAATGTTAGGTACTAGCCTGTTAATTTACCTGAGTTCAAACTCAGGTCAGGATCTCTAAAACAGAGTCTGAATTTAAAAGATTTAGCTTCTCAAGAAGTGGAGCATTTTTATTTTTTTTTATCTTTGCTTACATTTTATTATGTTTATATTTTATTAACATTTGTTCTCTCTAGAGAATACTAATTTTCTAGAAATGTGCCAAATTCATAATATATTAGTTTCCAGAGAAAAATCTTAATTAAAAAATTCAGATATTAGTCTGTAAAGTGACAAATTTTGAGTAAAAATTAAAGTAGATTGAAAGTGTCTACTTAGGTCTGAAGTATCAGTTGGTAAATAAAAGGGAATAAATACATGCAAAGCCCTGGGTTCAAAGCATATTGTTACAATAAATAAAACTATCAGGGCTGGGCAGTCAGTAGTGGCGCATGCCTTTAATCCCAGCACTTGGGAGGCAGAGACAGGTGGATTTCTGAGTTCAAGGCCAGCCTGGTCTACAGAGTGAGTTCCAGGACAGCCAGGGCTATACAGAGAAACTCTGTCTCATAAAACAACAACAACAACAAAACAAAAGAAAACAAAACAAAAAAGAACAACAACAAAAAAAAAGAATGTCAGTGCAAGGAGTATTGTTGGGAATTGTATATTAATTTAACCACTTATTTGCATATGTTTTTACTTTTATGGAAAAGTTCTCAAAAATATACACTGTAGTATTCCGATGTGTATATACTGTATTCTAAGATATTGTCAAATTCAACAAATGCCTTCTGAATTAATTAAAATATAAAGAAAAAACATGTTTTGGGGGCCATCATTATAAAAAGACATATTAGAGGTATATATATTCATGTATATATGTATTTTCTATGCATATATATTCAGGATCAGTATAAAAACTAAAATCTATAATAGAGGACATTTAATTTTAGCTCTTTTTTAAAATAGGAGGGATAGAAGAACTCTGACAAATTTACAGATCTAATCTTGACCTTTTCTGAAACTATATAGATTATGTGCTCCAATTTTCTGTGCTGTCTGGGCAGGTTGTGAGTCATCAGACAGTCGGAACTGTCTGGCTACAAGTTCAATAGGCATCTTAGTTCAATTACTTAAACTGGTAGTGACCATGATGAGCATTAAGTGGCAGAAAAACCACTAGCTGGGGGAGAATCTATGACCCCAGAGATATTCTCCTGAAGCTTTCATTTATGAGTAAGAATAACTTAAGGCCAGAGGGAAAAGAATAGCAAAGGAAGACAATTTACAAAAATAAATTACCCTAATTTCCCTTAGGTGCTCAACATTCTGATAACTTTTAGCCAATCAGGACCAAATGGAATTTTAATGCTAAAAGGTATAAAAACATGTCTATTCATGAGTGGCTTCTGTTTTCTGTATAAGGTGACTATGGAAAAAAAAAGAGTTTAAAAAAAGTACAGTTACAAGCATAGAAAAGTTTGTTAGAGAATATTTTATGTAAAAGGGGTTGCTTTTCAATCACTTCTAAAATCAATTCTGCTTCTCTTTCCTATCATTAATATGCATTAATAGTGTCTCAAATTCTATTTCTTTCAAGTGCTAGATACTATTATAGTAATAAAATACAGGGAAAGGAGGAAGAAAAATATATCAAAAAGCGTTAGGCAATGAAGATTAAATTTTTAATGTGACATGAAATATCACTAAAATTCTATAATTGTGTTATATAAGTGAATGAAGCTCAGTAAGTATAAGTAAATTTATAGTAGATGTCTGATGAATTTTAAATTTTATTTTTATTTCAAAGAGTAAGAAACACAGAGAAGCAAAAGAAAAAAGAAATGAAGATGCTCCGGTAGGCTAATTTAATGTAGATCTTGGTTTACTTAATTAGTTTTGTTTTGGTTTTGTTTGGTTTGTTTTTTTTTTTTAAATCACTACATAGCCCTGGCCATTCTTGAACTTCTTATCTACACAAACTTAGAGAGATCTGCCTTCTTCTCCCTCATGAGTGCTGAGGTTAAAGACCTGTGCCACCACCACATGCTATAAGCTTGTTTTATTTTGTGTACATTATTATTCCAGTAATATAACTATATATTGATATATGTGTATGTATTCACTACACATATTAGAACAAACTTGCTCCACTTACCTTATGAAATATCTTCATTTAGCTGGATGTGTGTGTGTGTGTGTGTTTCATCTGGCTATATGGTAATATGCATCACATATGTGCCAAATCTCCTGAAACTAAAGTTACAGTTGATTCTGAGCTGCAGTGTTTGTAACTGCTAACCCATTTCCTAAGATCAGGACTGAGTGCTTTTTTATTTTTTGCAATAGCAACAGAAATCATGAAAATATTATGAAGGTACAGAATAATCATCAGCAAAATGTACAAACAGAAAAATTGTAACACAGAGCCATAGTAACAAAGTACGATAGTATTATCAGATAAATAGACACACAGACACACAGGTCAAAGAAAAAAAATAAACAGAAGACCAATGGTCCAGCTTACCATTACCACATGATTCTTGACAAAGTAACTAAAGAATTATACCTCTTTGAAATGTGCACCAAAAAAGCTCTAAGTCAGCTTACTTTACATAATCATAACTGCTAGGACACAATTTCTCATCGCCAAGTAATGGAATCAACAGCTTGGGAATAGATACATAAAATATGATAGAAGGAGACACTGTTATTTTATTTATCTATAAAGAGAATGAAGCCTTGATATTTACAATAAGATGCATGAAATAAGAGAGGATAATCAGATAATTTGGACAGGTTCATAAGGCTAAATAGAGCATGTTTGTTCTTATGTGTGTGTGAAGAAGGGAACATTAAAAAAGACATGGAATTGAAAGATGTGAGACGTCAAGGAAAAGAAATCTAAAAAATGTCAATAAAGGAACTCTATATAATCAAAATATACATCTTATACACATATGGAAATATCTGAACTAAAATCCCTGTTGGTAATAATAAAAACTAAATAAGGAACTAATTGCTTATGCTTTTCAAATGCGATATGAACAAGTGCCAACTTCAAAATAGGATTATATTATGTTTCTAATAATTTAAACTGATCCTGGGCAGTATTATATAAGTGTGTGAACATTATCACTGATCTGCAATGGAGGAATGGATGTTTAAGACTAAAAAGCAGGAATTAAAAGTCAATCATTCAAAAAATAAAGGTCAATCATTCAAATGTGAAAGCAGCATCAGGATTTTTCCAAGAATTTTATTGTTGCTTGAGAATCCCTTATTTCAAATGCTTTGGAACAATAGTATATTTTTATTTCTTTATTTGTCCCATTTTGACATTTGAGTATTCATGCAATGAGGGGTATTAAAGATAGGATTAAAGTCTAAAAAGAATTTGATTTACATTTGACACATACCTTAACCATATAACTGGTCAATTAGTTATATCCAATGTTTGACTCATTTTCTATACAAGTATGTATCTCAGAGTACTAAAGTTTTTTTTTTTTTTTTTAGTTGTGGAATAACTCTTGATCTCGAAGACTTTCAGATTTCCTATTTTGAGATTATTGATGCTAGAATCAGATTAGCCTAGCAAAAGATAAGATTAATGTTAGCTTGTTAAACTGGGTGTTGCTGCATTGACAAGATGGCTTTCAAGTTAATGGAGTTTCTCTGCAAGCATGGGTGAATGAGTATAGGAGTGACAGTGGATCCCAGAGCAAGCCAGAAGAGCGAAGTTGATGACATATAAATTTATAAAGTGAACCTGTTTCAATTTATAAGGCACACATCTATTGATAAAGACCCATCATCATCCTTTGTACTACACACACACACACACACACACACAGGGGTTTGGGGAGAGACAGAGACAGAGAGACAGAGACAGAACAGAGAATTACAGAGTGGCATAGAGAGTCAGAGACAAAGAGCAATGGATGGTGACCAACACATATGTGTGCTCACATACATCTGGATATACATCTACCACATATACAGGCAAAAAGGCTGGGTAGAATTCAATAAAAATAAACATAAAGGAGTGTTACGTAAACCTAATCTTGACAGTATTGATGAAATACAAAAAAAAAAAAAAAAAAAAACACAAAGTCATTTCATGTTTCTTAACATAGGGGCAAGTAGAATTCATGTGGCAGTTAACTTACAGTGCCTTTTTCTTTTCTTAAACTTTCATTGTTAAACATATAATTCTTTTAAAATAGTTTCTTATTGACTAAGTATATTGCTGTACTTTAACCTTACTAAGGTCAAGATCAACTTGTAGTTCCATGCTTACACAATGCATGCACACAGTAAGTCAATAACTACTAGATTATCAAACTATACTTACCCATAAACACAAGAAATATAATTCTAAGACTCAGACTTGAAAATGCTTCCTAGCACCCACTAGGAACGTGTTTCATTGTATCTTCATGTTATGTGCTTTTGGTCTTTAAAATCTCTCAAAATGTTTGCCTCAAGCAAATTAAAGTGATTATTTGAATAATTTATTATGTAGTGAGATGGATTTTATATTAATCAGTGAAATTAATTTTGTTTGAATAATCTTACTGTACTGTCAGAATATTAGAAGAAAATAACATGCTTTCTTTTTTATTGGTTATCTTATTTATTTAAATTTCAAATGTTATTCCCCTTCTCAGTTTCCCCTCCACAAACCCCTTATCCCATTCTCCCCTCCTAGCCTAAATGAGGGTGCTCACCCATCCACTCACCCATTCCTGCCTCCCCACCCTAGCATTCCCCTATGCTGGGGCATCAAGCCTTCACAGGACCAAGGGCCTACCCTCCAAGTGATGCCAGATAAGACCATCCTCTGCTACATATGCATCTGGAGGCATGGATCCCTCCATATATTCTCTTTGGTTGGTGGTTTAGTCCTTAGGAACTCTCAGGGATCTGGTTGGTTGATATTTTTGTTCATTCTATGGGGCTGGAGAGATGACTCAGTGGTTAAGAGCACTGACTACTTCTAGACGTCCTGATTTCAACTCCCAGCATCCACATGATAGCTCAATTACATGTTTTCAATGACACATACGATTTCCAGTTATGAGCTTCTGTTGTTATTATTGCTGTTAGCTGTATAGGCAAATAACTGAGTCATTTAATCTCCTTCCTTCAGTTTACTAAACTTTGTCTGGAAGACATGAGAATTAAAATATATCTCCCTTCTTATTTCTGTACACACAGATTAAATGAGAAGTTCATATGTACACAGATAACAGTGACACTGGATAGAACAAAGAACACTAACTTGTTTAGTGATTATTTAGGAGGCATCATGCCCATATTTGAAAATTTACAGGTTAATGCTAACCAACTACTGAGAATTCAGTTCTTAATATGTTAGGTTAAACCCGCATTATAAGATGTATTATTCACAACATTTCATTCTTAAATGGAAAGCCATTAGACATAATTTAACATTTTTCCATGCTACAAAGTCATTATTTTCATTAATTAAAGTACAAAAAGTGCTTGCAAGCCTTCCTGGGGCTTTTAGCTTTCAAATCTGCATCTCAGGGTGTCTGACCTTCCCAGCTTGCCACTTTCTGTCTGGTGTAATTTTTCAAAGCTGATAAGCTAGTATATGTGCTATGTATATAATATGTGGAAACATAAGTGCATTAAAAATGGTGAGATTCCAAAGATGTGGTGTTTATCTGAATGAAAGCCCAAAGTCCGTTTCTGATTTCTCATTGAAAAGAAGTGACACTAAAATATCTAACAAAAATTTATTCAGATATTTAAGTCAAATAATATTTTCTATAAAGTATCATTTCTTTGAGAGAGAGAGAGAGAGAGAGAGAGTGTTCTATCTGTGAGCCTTATACTCTGCTTTAGAATGGAAAGAACGATCAAGTTGCCCTGTTAGTTTGGTTAGTTTTTATTTTTCCCAAGAAAGAGACATATTTCTTATTATACTCTGAGCATAAAGACTCACAAAGTGCCTAGATTTTAAAGGTATAGCTTATAAAATAAAGATATCATTAAATATTTGGAAAATAAGTACAGATCATAAAAGCCAAACAATCCTTTATTTGGGCTAAGAAATATTATAATTTTATTTGATTCTTAACAAAACTTCATTAAAAACTAAATATAAAAAATAATTGTATATTCTTGCCATTTGAGATTGACTTTATATGTGATTGCTGTTGTTTAAAAAAATGGTTCCACCAATTCATTTATTTGAAAACTTGGTAATTAGTGAATGACACTCTTTGAGAAGAATTGGGAACTGTTGTTGGAGTAGGTAAGGCTTTGTTGGAGAAAGTGTGTCAAACGCATGACAGGCTGCTTCGTTCTCTGTCTTCTGTGACTTACAGATCAGGCTATAGCTCTTAGCTTCTCTCCTTTGTTACCTGCACTGTTGAAAATGGACCCAGTCTCTGAAACTGTAAGCAAACTTACAATTAAATGTTTTCGTTTTGAAGAGTTACCTTTGTTATAGTGTCTTTCAGAACAGCAGAATAGTGACTGAGGCAATTAATTGTATCAAATTTTTTAAAAATATTAATTCATTTTATACTTCATTATTCTATTAGTTTGGAAGAATTTAATTTATGAGGGATATATTTAAATTATTTCCTCTACACCATCTTTTCCCTCCAAATTCTCCCATATTGCTTCTTTTAAATTTCATGACTCCTTACTCTTTAATTATGTTTATGTAACACAATATATAAAATATATTCACTAAATGAGGGTGATGGAAAGTTAGAGTGAGAAGAAGAAAAGAGAAACGGAGAGAGAGACAGAGAGACAGAGAGAGACTGACACACAGAATTTCTGAATATCCTAATCTAGACTAGCTCTAATCTAATTCTACCATAGAAGAATTGCTTAGATATTGAATATGAACGAACTTCTTCCCATGTCTGACACTGAACTGAATATGTGCAGGTTTCATATTAGTTTCTATGAAATACAAAACCCAAGTTGTTATCCTGAAAAATGTACTAACTCCAAGAAACTTACAAAATCTACGCAAGTCTCCACTGGAAAAGAGTGACTCAACATTACTATGAATGTTTACAATACAGGAAACATTTTAAAAGAAATGAGGCAGAACAAGAGTTCCAATTTTATATAAAATGATTGAAGAAATTTCAAATATTTAAAAAGGAAAATTACTATATTTCAAGAAGCAAATATGTATATCATACTTGATAAAGAACTAGTCAAACTGTCAAACATATATGTATATATATATTCATCAAAGAAATATAACTGTTGATTCTATAATTGTTAAAGTTGTTTTTCACATTGTTCCTCATTCTGTTGTGTTTCAATCACATTTTTATAATGTTTAGAATTCATTCTGCTGTGTATGATGATAGGATAGGTAGACTGGAATTAGGAGATAGTCTTTTTCTAGATGCTAATACACTGTGCTCTAGGTAAGTTCCTATCACTATAATTTTAAAACCATGAACAAAATTAATTTGGGGAGGAAAGGCATTATTTCATTTTAAAGGTTGTAGTTTATCATTAATGGAAGTTAGGAAAGGAACTCAAGGCAGGAACCTAGAGGAAGATATTGAAGGAGATGCCACCGTGGAAGATTGCTAGTTATTAGCTTATGTTTATTCTTAGTGTCTTTCTTAGAAAACCCAGGATCATCTTGTGTAGTGCTGGCATCACCACAGTATGTGAAGCCTGCTAAGATCAATTATTAGTTAAGAAAATGCCTGACAGACATTACAGGCCAACTGTATAGAGGCTTTTTTTTTTAAGGTTGAGATTCCTTCTTCCCATCTATCCTTGATTTGTGTCAAGTTAAAAAACAAACAAAATCACCCAGCACATGGTGGATTGTAAAGTTAGAATCAAGTTATCGATTCAAATTTCAGCTGTGTTGCAATGCAAAACTCAACCAGAGAACCTAGAACTGCTTAAGCTACTGAGAATGTCTCTCTTGGTTATATAAATTTTAAAATAATGCTTAATCTCTTTATGTCTCAGTTTCCTAACCATAACAATAAAAATCACAGATGGAATAAGAATGACAGATTCTCATGGTGTTATTAAGAGCATAAAGTGAGTTATAAAGAATTTAGAACTATGGCTCATGTAAACTGTATTCCATGTACATATTGGATATTAATGATTGACTTCTTGTTGGGTAGCTCTTGGTGTCAGTCATGATTCATTAAAAAATTCAATATTGCTGGGCAATGGTGGTGCACGCCTTTAATCCCAGAACTTGGGAGGCAGAGGCAGGTGGATTTCTGAGTTTGAGGCCAGCCTGCTCTTACAGAGTGAGTTCCAGGACAGCAAGAACTACACAAAGAAACCCTGTCTCAAAAAAACAAAACAAAACAAAAAAATTGAATATCTGAATATTTTTTCCTAGGAATCTTGCATTTAATACAAAATTAGTTCTAGTTCCCCTGAGCTCTAGTATCAAACATTTTAAAAGTTTTTTCTAGCTGTTTTTCTTTAGGTTATTTTATTTATTTACTTTTCAAATGTTACCTGCCTTCCTGGTTTCCCCTCCTCATACTCCCTGTTCCATCCCTCTTCCTTTCTGCTTCTATGAGGGTGATCCAACACCCACCCACCTACTCCAGCCTCAGTACCTTAGCATTCTTCTATGTTGGAGGATTTCTATTGCTGTTTTGTTTTCCTGTCAGTCTAAACCAATTTTTTTCCCAAGGCTCATTTAGATATCTTAAGAGTCATATTTCAAGGCTTCCTCTGAAAATGAAATATGATTATCCAACACGATGAATTTAGAAGAACAGTTTCTCCAACAATTATTCCCCTTACTGCCTTTATGACTCCAAAGTGGATATATTGCAATTCTAAGTGAAGCATGTAAAGGATCTTGTTACAAAAGTGAAGACCCTAAGCTAAACACAGACACAGGACAGTATCATCTTTTTACAGGTGGATCAATGTGATGTCCTAATTTTATTTATTGCCGCTCAACTGTGCTTGGTACTCAGATGATTGATCTGTTGAGGGTGGGAACATGACATATTTTTAATTCCTGCTCACATGGGTCTTTGGAGCACAATACTCCTTTACAGTTCTCCAGTGCTTTATTTAGAGTAGCGGAGGTAAAGACAGTAAATTTATTTAATGCATGTGATTATTAATTATTGTCAATTTTATAGTAAGTGTTATTGTTAAAATTTAATTTGGAAAATTACAATAATTTTTACTATAATAAGTTCCAAAGAGTTCATGCTTTCACCCCGGATAGTATGACTAAAGTTTCATTGTAATAATAATACTTGATGTTTGTTAGGTTTTCAATGACTGAAACCTTACAATTCAATGCCCAAAAAAAATAAGGCAGTTATTTGTACATAATTCTTAGAAAAGTATATGCATCTATTAAACCAGCTCCTCCATAAAGATTTACCTACACAACTTAAAGCAAAGTGTATTTCATTCAATGCAATATACCTCTGCTCTGTGGACATGTGGACATGTCTCTGTATGCCCTTGTAAATTTAAAATACTAAGATATAAATGGTTATGCAACGAGCAAACAGAAACAATATTTTAAAATCTTATTGACCACACAAATTTTGCTCAACTTTAACCTTTCTTTATAAAATGTTAACTTCTTTCCAAAAATTTAAGAGAAAAATAATAGCTTTGTGCTAAAGGTTAATATTTAATAGTTAGAAAAAGGCATTACACTACAGTAAGAGTCTAACTACTTTATCACATTCTAAAGTAAATGTAAAAGCATGAGAGTTGTAGTGGACTTGAGTTACAAATATGTAATGTGCACACATAGAATCAGATTGAATTTTCTCAGCATTATACAGTTTCACTTAATAAAGTGTGTGATGCTGTAAAACTGTAAAATGAAAGATGGCATCTTTCACTCTATGTCTGCATGATTAGTCTTATGTAGACAGAGCTTCATTTCCAGAAGCTCTCTTCGAGAGATAGAAGATATATGCATTTCCAAAGTACTTAGCATCTATATTTCTTAATGTCACATCCTCTATCAGTAGTCAAATATATTTGCTGTGTTCAATTTGTCCTTGAAATCATCAATAACCATGAGTTACCACAGTTCTGAGTAAATATTTATTGCTTCAGTCACCCTGCTCTGATTTATCCCAATTACATGGATCATAAGGCATGTGTTTTGGTAATAATCCACTTTGCTCTCTTTTAGTACTTACTCTCACAAACAAAACTTCTTTTAACAATTTCTGATTTAGAAACAATGAAACAATGAAAGCTGTAGCCATCTATGCCTGCTGAGACTTCATTTTCCAGATTCTCTCTATCCAAATTTGCCAGCAAAAACTATGGCTAAGAAAGCTAAAGAAAACTCATAGGAGAGAAGAAAATCAACATTTTCAAATCTTTCCTCTATGAATTTGGGCTTTTATTGGTTTTTTTGATTACTAGATCAAAGTTACACATAGATTTACATTTAGTTTTTAATAATGATTTATATTTGATCTCTTGAAATTAAATAAATCCTAGACAGTTATAGCGCAAATAGCTGAAGGATTTTCTTTACTTTTTGATTTTGATGGTGGCTTAACTCTGGCTAGAAAATCAAAATTCTTCTCAGAACTAAATCCCACTTTAATAATTTTGAAATGTAATATATTGATGAATATAGTTTTACAATTGACATACATTTATAGTATATAGAATCATCTTATTTATTACATATATTTTTTTCATGTGGCTTTTTGTTGTTGTTTCTATTTTGTTCTTGTTTTCATTTTTTTTTTGTTATTGAGCAAGAGTATGACTTGAAACCTGGGCCAGTCCTAAGCTTGTCATCCTCCTATTTCAATCTTTAGTGAAGAGACTAGAGGTGTGTGACAAGATAGCTAATTTATCAAGATATTAAACAGCATTGAACACAATATCTTGTTTTCAAGGTCTACATAAGAATGTATTGCCTTGATAAAAAAATCAATTGGGCTGAGTAGTTGAAGAATTATTATCAATCTGTTACAATAACACAGGAGTAAAAGAAATAATAAGATATACTGCATTGGGCTTATCTATAAGCCATGAATGTCCTGTTCTACGCTTCTAGGATTAAGGAAAAAAAATTTATACCTTCCACATTTTGAAGTTAGATACAGTCATTCGACCTCCAGTGGGTAATTTTTTTTTTGATGAGTGTTTCATGGGCAGTTAGAAGGCTTTCAGAGCTGGTGATCCATTCCTCTGTGAAGACACTGATGGAGAGACACTGAGCTTTCTCAGAGAAACCTGTTTATAGCTCAGTGGACATAGACAAAACAACAATAACAACAACAACAAACAAAAACAAAACAAAACAAAAACCTCTGTTTTTAAGCCATTAAAATAGATCTACCTGATGATTCAACTATACCACTCCTAAGCATATACCAAAAAGATGCCCCACCATGCCACAAGGACACATGCCCCACTATGTTCATATTGGCCTTATTTGTGATAGCCAGAAGCAGGAAACAATCCAATGTCCCACAAGGGAAAAATGGAAACAGAAAATGTGGCTCATTTACACAATGGGAAACTATTCAGCTATTAAGATTGAGGACATCATGAGCTTTGCAAGCAAATGGATGGAACTTGAAGATATCATTAGTGATGTATCTCAGACCCCAAAGGACATGCATGGTATGTATTCAAGAATAAGTGGATATTAGCCAAAGAAAGCGAAGAATATCCAGGATATGACCTACAGAACTCAATAAGGTTAATAAGCCATTTCTCCCAAGTGAGGATGTTTCAATTCCATTAGGAAGGGAGATGAAATCAGATGGCAGAGAGAGAGTGAGGTAACTTGGTGGGAAAGAGAAAGGTGAGAGGCAGGGGAAAGGAGAACATGATTAGGTATTGGGGGGGCACCGAGGGCCAGCAGAATGAATGGAAATAGGCAACCTCGGGAGGTAGTAGGTGAGGGGACCATCTAGAATGTACCAGAGACCTGGGAGGTAAGAGACACTCAGGACTCAAAGAGAGGGATCTTAAATTAAATGCCCTACAGTGGAGAGAGGTATTATAACATGACTGCCCTCCAAAAGGCGTTGAAAACTTCAGAATTAGATACTTACAATCAACCAACGGACAGAAGCCCGGACTCCTGTGGTTGAGTTATGAAAAGGCTGGAAGAAGCTGAGGAGGAGAGCAACCCTATAAAAAGATCAGTAGTTTCAACTAACTCAGACACCAGGGACCTCTGAGACACTGAGACACCAACTACTAAGTATACACCAGCTGGTATGAGGCCCCTGACACAACACAGCAGAGGACTGCCTGGTTTGGCCTCAATGAGAAAAGAAGCAGCTAACCCTCCAGAGACTGGAGGCCCCAGAGAATGGAGATGCCTGGCAGGATGTGGGATGTGGCGGGTTGTGGGGAGATCCTCTTGGAGACTGGGGTAAGGAGGTGAGGGGAGGAGGAATGGGATGAAGAGCTGTTGGAGGGCAGAACAGAAGGGGGATAATGACTGGACTGTAAAAAATATTATTAAAGATAATAAAAAATTGTAGTCTATTTTTTATCCACAAGGACTTATTACAGTTACAGGTTGAATTTATTCATCTTAAATTGTTTGTTTTTGACCATGATAACAAGTAAATAAAAGTCAGTAAAATTAAATATATTACTTTTTATTACTATTCTACATTGACATTTTAATGTTTATTATTAAGATCAGTTATGAACTTGTGCTAGAGTGAATAAAAATAAAAACAATTGATATATTAGAATGCTTCTTCACCAGGGAGTTGAAAGGGTTGGGAGAATTGTCCTCCATGGAGGAAGTATGTCGTGTAAAGTGAGTTATAAGGTTTCAAAAGCCTGTGCCAAGCTAGGGTCTCTCTCTTTCTGCTGCCTTTAGATCTAGTGATTGAACGTTCAGTTATTTCTCAGGACAGTGTCTACCTGCATGTCTCTAGGCCTCCATGTTTCCTACCATGATAACAATAGCTTAAACATCTAAAAGTATAAACAAGCCTCAATTAAATGCTTTCCATAAAGAGTCATTATGTCTCTTCACAGCAATAGAATCATGACCTAGTAGAACTTAAAATCTTTTCATGGAAAAAACTGTAGTGATATGAACTACTATTTTTAATCAACTACATAGGGGAAAATATTTAATGTAAATAATTGGCCATATTTTATATTGATGGTTTACATATTGCCTTCTTTTTCATTTATATTGTTATTAAAAATAGAACTCAGAATTCCCTTACCTTAATTTTCTTCTCCTCAACACACATTTTGTCTTTCACTTGAATAGTACATTACTATAGTTTCATTTTCAATTGTGTCAAATATGTAGTTTTGTTTGATTAAATTTATTTAGACTTGTTCATATGTATGGTGGAAATGATTCTTTCAGATTTATTTTTTCTTGGTATATATATATTTTTAATTCCTGAAGTAGGAATCTTGAGGCATTCATTTTCTTTCTTTCTTGAAAATACCTCTCAATTTAACTTCCTGGATATTGTGATTTTCTTTTTATTAGACATAGGGATGTATGTCAACATATCCATGTATGTGCAGATATGTAGAGACCAAGAGTCATTATTTTATCCACAGCAACACAATTTATTTAGACAGGATCTTCTAGATCCCTATTTTGTCTAGACAGGCTGGCCAAAAAACCATAGGGATGCTCTTGCTCTTACTATCCCAGATCAGTACATATTGGTTTATGATGCCACATTAGTCATTTTACTGGAAGTGTTGTGATCCATATTCAGTTTCTTATGCATGTATGGTCAGTTATTTACTGACTGAGACTCTTCCCATATAAACATGTACCAGGCTGTTAATCTCAATTCTCTTCCTCAAATTTATGCAAATTTTTGTGTTTATACCATATGTTTATCACAGTTAGCTATTGTCTGGAACTCTTTTTTTTTTTTTTTCAGAGTCATATGTTCCAACTGGTTACTTAATATTATTATTGACTATTTAATAGTCATTGTAGTTTGTATATGCTATACTGGCCATCTGAAATTTCATAAGGTCTCCTTGACCCATGCCCTTACTAAAGTATTCCTAAATCAAAATCAATGATGATTGCATTCATTCTATTTCTGAGAGAAATAACTACTATTACAACTTTTTAATTCCTTATCTCCTCTTACTTGTTACACTTAAACTGAAAGTAAGTGTTTTTATGCACCACTAATCTTATTGCTACTACAATCACCACAGTCCTCATGTTTAGAGTTGTTGAAAATTTCTAAGCTTAAAACATATTAATATAACTGCTAATTGTCTTGGTTGATCACTTCGTCTTACCTTAGGACCTGCAACTTGAAGCTGAACTACAGAATAATGTTCAAACAACTAAATTCCAAAATGAAATTAAATAACAAATTCATTTCTGTCAAACGCTATCACTCTAAGCAGTTGTAATTCATTCAATTAAGTCTTTAAAAGTAATTCTAGTGCTTAAACACACACACACACACACACATACACAAACACACACACATACACAAACACACACACAAAAGAAAAAAAATCAGAGAATGATTTTGTGTTCAATCTTTGAAGTCCTTAAAACTAGGAAAATTGGAGTTTTCTGAACCTGAGAGCAGGACCCTAATAATGGACAGGAACAAAGCTTTTATCACAGCTATAAATATAACTGAAAGCCAGATAATACTGGGAGAGAAATTTGAGAAATTTTACTATAGGTAGATAAAGAGTTAGGCTGAAACCATGAAGGTAGACTTAGGAAATTCTGAGGAAAATCTCAGGTAAGTAGGATTTAATTTCTAGCCTATGGAAATGATTCAATAATATGTATACATTTTTTCTGAACCTACTAAATAAGAGCAATCAGTAATGAAATCTTATAGTTTGTTTATTTGGTCTCATAAATCTCTAAAGTTAATTGTGTAAGCATTGTCAGTTTTCTAATTTTTAAAATTTTATTCCCTAAAATATTTAATCAGTTAACATACCTATGTTTATTATGTATTTTGTGTATTTTTTATTCATTTTCTCTCTGCTAGAGAAGCTCTATAAAGCATTGAGTTTTGTTAGTTAATGTTTATCTATTCTTCATTGATATCTTCCTAATACTTGCATGGTGATTGTGTCCACACTAGAAATGTAGTACTCTGCAATTAAGCACTATAAGAAACTCTATGAGCTGTAGAGAACTCCTGTGTTCCTTTTCCTCACTTTACTGTGGAGATTGAATCAAAAGGAAGATGTTAACAAGAAGTAGTTTTTCATTTATTGAATCATATATAACTATTTCTGACAGCTTAGAGTAGGATCTCAGAGCTGAGAGTGGTAAAGGTCATTTATCTCCAACTCTAGGAAAGTTAATTACTCAAAAAATATTTTAAGTAAATATGTGTTTTGATAGCTATTTACTCCTTGCATCTGGAACATATATGACTGTATTTAAGATAGGGAAATATTTATAGGAATTTATTTCAATATTCCTAAATTTATTTATAAGTTTTACTCTAATTAGCTAAGTAGCTATTTGAGTACATATATTTTCCATAAAATTTTATTATATATTTCTAAAAAGTTTACAATTTAAAAGTTAAGAAGGGCTTAGAATAATCATGCAACTCTAATTTGTATCCCAATTAATTTAAGTTCTTTTAAATTTAACCATTTAATTTACTTTGGGTTATATATTGCATTTGCATGAGGCTTTGAGATACTATATTATATTTTAATTATTAACTTAACTTGTGTTTGTCAACTTCATGCACTTACATAACATAGACTGACCAATTTCACCACCACCACCTCTATCATCTTACTATATCTATCACACCATCCATCTCATATAAATATATTACATCTATATCCAATTGTTTTGTTACCTACTGAACTTAATCAAAGCTGTGAAAATGAGCATGGAGCTACCATTTTGGGCCTGATTGGCTCAGGAATGGCAACAAAACTGGAGACAATGATCTTCCTTACCCAGAAAGGAAAAGAAGCCAGGAGGATTTTAACAATAAGAGATATGGTTTCCAGAGTCCCTCCGGTTTCCATGAAGGTGTGTTATAGGCTTTTACTGACCCAAAACAGGTACCATACTTTTTGAGAATTCATGATTTCTGTGATTGTATTGAGTTTAGAGAATGGAATTCCACATAGTCCTTCACCCTGTCTTCTGGCTCTTTTATTTTTTCCTATCCTCTTTTCCACAGTGATCCCTGAGCATCAAAGGGTGAATGTCATGTTTAAGACTGAGTCTTCAACCCTCACTTCTTGGCAGTATCTTGGGCAATATGAATCTCTTTCTGTATAATTTTTACAATCATTTACTTCCATTTTTAGTCTTCAATCATGTTATTTTCATGTTCAGATATTTAATGTATTTTCTTTGAGTACTTTAAACTCTTTGAACATGTTTATAAATGTTCCTTTTAATTGTGTCTTGAATTTCTTCCAGGGATATCTTCTTAGGTGATATCACTAAAGAACTGATATTTTAAGAGTTAAATATTGCCTTGATTTATGGTAGTGTTATTTTACAAGAGTACTTGAGAATCTGAAGTTAGGATACTGGTTATCTTTTGGCATTTTAGTCTATTACGACAGAATCCTGAAACATAGTGGTAACTTGGATGGCTTCAGCAGAGTAGGGAATTGTGTCATTATGGCAAAGTTAAGGCAGAGTAGTTTGGAGACCTGGACCTTGTCCAGAGTATGAGTATGGTGAGGCTAAAGGGATACCATATAGTGGTTGCAGAAATTCTAGACGACTGGTTGTAAAGACCAAGGCCTGGGCCAGAGAAGTGGTTCCTGTTAAGGGCACAATTTCTGAATGCTGCAATGAACAGTGATAAAGGTAGGATATGCTGAGGTGCAGGGCCAAACTGAATCTACTAAGAAGAATGTCTGAAGTATTCAGGACAAACCAATGCGATGTCTTAATTCATTTCTGGATAATGATAATCTGAGGGAAATTATATATTTATTGTTATCATCCCTTTATGATAGATAACATTAAAATATTTATATCTAACTATGTTGAGACTATATAATACTTTATTTTTATTTACTTTTATTATCTAAGCTTAATATGGCATGTATAAAATATATCTTTGCTTTCTACATGTATTATAGCACTATTATTAACAGTTGGGATATAGAATTGATAAAACATCTTAAAATTGATAAGTAATTAAAGAAAATGTGAAATAACATTCAAGAAAGTAACCTCTTCACTTATTTCTTCTCACAGGAAAGTGTCTCCTAATATTCCTAGAATTCTCGCAGATATTACCAGACCGTAACTTAGGCAGAAGGATTCTTGACAGATGACATAATTTCTGACAAACAAGAATCAAGAAAAACAAGACAGGGATAATGACAAATGGAATTCTCAAAAAAAAAAAGAGAGAGAGAGAGAGAGACAGACAGACATAATTGACTATAATAGTTTGTCACTGTTGACTGTATTGAAATTTGGGATTAGACAGTTCATTGTAAGTTACTACCCTGCATATGTTAGGGTGATTCAGAATTTCTTATTTTTTAACTTTTTTTATTAGATGTTTTCTTTATTTACATGTCATACAATATCCCCTTTCCCAGGTTCTCCTCCAAAATAAATTAAAATAAAATAAAAAAAACAAAAACAAAAGCAACCCCCTGTTCCCTTCCCCTTTCTCCCTGCTCATCACCCCACCCTCTCCTGTTTACTGGCCCTAGCTTTCCCCTACACTGAGGCATAGAACCTTCACAGGGCCAAGGGCCTCTCCTCTCATTGATGACCTACTTGGCTGTCCTCTGCTATATATAGCCATTAGTCCCACCATGTGTATACTTTGGTTGGTGGTTTAGTCCCTGGGAGCTCTGAGGGTACTATTTAGTTCATATTGTTGTTCGTCCTAAGGAGCTGTAAACCCTTCAGCTCCTTGGGTCCTTTCTCTAGCTCCTTCATTGGGGACCCTGTACTCAGTCCAATGGATAGCTGTGAGACTCTAGTTCTGTATTAGTCAGGTACTGTCAGAGCCTCTCAGGAGACAGCTATATCAGGCTCCTGTCATCCAGCATTTGCTGGCATCCACAATAGTGTTTGGATTTGATGATTGAATATTGGAAAAATTCCCAGGTTGGAGCAGTCTCTGGATTGTCCTTCCTTCAGTCTCTGCTCCATAGTTAGTTTCTACAATTCATCCCATTGGTACTTTGTTCTCCCTTTTAAGAAAGAATGAAGTATCAGCACTTTGGTCTTCCTTTTCTTGAGTTTCTTGTGGTTTGTGGATTGTTTTTTGGGTATTCCAATCTTCTGTGCTAATATCCACTTATCAGAGAATACATACCACATGTGTTCTTTTGTGATTGGGTTACCTCACTCAGGATGATATTCTCCAGATCCATCCATTTCTCTAAGAATTTCATAAATTCATTGTTTTTAATAGCTGAGTAGTACTCCATTGTGTAGATGTACCACATTTTCTGTATCCATTCCTCTGTTGACAAGGAGATGACAAGGGCCTAGTGTTTGGACATCTGTGTTGTTTCCAGTTTCTGGCTATAGAAAGAGCAATTTGCAAATTCATTTTCAATAGCAAAAAACCCAGGATAGCCAAAACTATTCTCAACAATATAAGAACCTCTGGTGGAATCACCATCCCAGAACTTAAGCTGTACTAGTCAAAGCAATTGTGATAAAAAAAACTGCATGGTATTAGTACAGTGACAGGCAGGTGGATCAATGGAATAGAATTGAAGACCCAGAAATGAACTCACACACCTATGGTCACTTGATCTTTGACAAATTGGATAAAATCATCCAGTGGAAAAAAGACAGCATTTTCAACAAATGGTGCTAGCTCAACTGGTGGTTAGTATGTAGAAGAATGCAAATCGACCCAGTCCTATCTCCTTGTACAAAGCTTAAGTCCAAGTGGATCAAGGACCTCCACATAAAAGCAGATACACTGAAACTAATAGAAAAGAAAGTAAGGAAAAGTATGGAGCGCATAGGCATAGGGAAAATTTTCCTAAATAGAGCACCAATAGCTTATGCTCTAAGATCAAGAATTGACAAATGGGGCCTCATAAAACTGCAAAGCTTCTGTAAGGCAAAAGACACTGTCAATAGGACAAAATGGCAACCAACAAATTGGGAAAAATTCAGAACTTCTTTGAACTCCATCAGAAGATGGCAAATGCACCATCTTTTCATTTACAATAATTAAATGTTTCTATATTGTTAAATATTGTGTGACTCCTTCTTAAAAAGAAAAAAGTAGTTTTAGTTTTATTATTGAATGTCTACATGTGTAGCTGTGTGCATATCTGTTCACATGCATATAAATACTCACAGTGGCCAGAAGTATATGCATTGATCTCTTAGAGCTTGAGTTACAGGCAGTTTTGAGGCCCCCAACCTGGATCCTGGCAACAAAACTTGGGTTCACTGAGAGATTAGCAAGTACTCTTAACAGTTGAGCTATCTTATCAGCCCCAGACTCTCTTCTACCTCATTACAAATTATTGATATTTATAGATAATTTAATTATTGAAGCACCAAAACTGCTACAGCTGAGGTAAACAAAACCACACACACACACGCGCGCGCACACACACACACACACACACACACACACAATGACTAAATCATTGAATCCTAAGTGCATGGTTAGCACATAGAAGACTTTATATTTACTTTATTTTACTAAAAGAAACCTCTTAATTGTCATATAATTAAGCCCTCCATGGGCATGGAGATGACAAGGGCATAGTATTTCAGTTTACTTCCAAGAAGATTTAGGACAACCCTCTCCTCAATAAAGCCAGGGTGGAAAAGTTTCTAAAGGTTCTATTCATTTTAGTACATACTGAGGACACCTTTTCTGAGTATGAATCAGACATGATAAACATGAGAAAATAACACTTCCATATAACCTTAACTTTTGTCAGGATTTATATTAAACTTTAGTATGAGACTAGCTGACATATCTATGTCTAAAATATGACAACTTAAAGGGAACAAAGAGAACAGAAAACATTAACACCTCACCATGAAACCATACTTGAGAGGGAGGAACCTAATAAATTAGCTAGAATACATATACAAGGCAGTAACAAAGTTTTATCTTTTAGACAAAATACCTATCTAAGAAAATCTGTATGAAATATATGGTATCATGATGGAATATTTTAAGATTTTTCAAGATATTGTTTTAAATAAATAAATATCCTTGTTATAATTGATTAGTACTACATATACATCAGTAATATATACTATTACATCTATCTATATACTACTACTACCATCTATATACTCCTACTACTATCTATATACTACTACTATTATCAAGAACATCATAAACTAGATCAACATTTCATGTTCTCATAGCTCACTTGCTTCTGCATTTGAATTTTTATAGTCTATTCAGAACAAAATATCCTCTGGGCAGTGTTAAAATATGTTTGTCATGGCAAACCACCTTTTGTGCCTTTTCCATTACTACTGACTGGACACAAAAGGAAACTGCAAATGGCCCACACTGCAATAAACAGCACAGCTTTCCAGCTACTTCTCTGACTTCTTCCCATGCAATCTTTCCCTTGGCTTTCTTGGGTCACTCATGCTGATCTTGCTGTTTAACAAGTATGCCAAGTGTGCTCCAGCCTTAGGAGTATGGCAGTGTCCTGTGTTTCTTTCTCCATCAGAGACCTATCCCATGCTCCCTTTCTCTGTGAAATTTCCCTTTATCAACCAAAATGTCTCCTTCATGAATCTGAATGCCAGTTCAATAGAACAGGGTGATTGCCCCCTTGCTGCTCTATCCTAGCACAAAAGATGCTCTCATAAGGCATCTGTTAAATGTGTGAATTGACAGACAACTAAATGAATACATTTATAATCTCTATGCCCTCACTCCTTAAGCTCTTTCATCTTGTACATGAGTTTAAGATTTTTGTTATTTTAATAATATGATTTCAAATCATTTAAAATGGAAACAGCAAATTATACATTTTTGTGTTATCCTTCTTTAAAGTGTAAGAATAACACTTTAAAAGCTCTCCTTGTAGGAAGAAGGATTTTCTGACTCAATAAAAGGTATTACAGTGGGTGTAGAAAAAGGAGGTATAGATAATGATACAAATGAGAAATGTAGGTATCAGATTATTCTTTATGAGCATTCATGTGTTTCATAAAATTGTGTCTTCCCAAAAATATATCTTTCATTTACAAGATACTAGAGTATTAATATGTCAGACTGGAACATTTGTTTCCACAAGAAAGAATGAGCATTCTCAATATTTCATGGACAGCACTTTCTTTGGTTTTAACAATTATCCAGTGGATATTGCACTTTTCCAGTATCTTACCATGCATTATGGGAGGACAAGAATATATTTCTCAAAACTTTTGTCTCTCTTACTGTAGTTTGAAGATATAGTACTTGTTATTTTAAGTAGTTTTGAATAATTTCTATTTCATAGACAGATTCACTGAGATATGAAACCATGACTGCCTATCATTCTTTGTTTATTAGCTGTGATCTAATGATAGTTTTGTTCTTTCTTTCTCCTGAATTGGCTGAAAGTAGATGGTCTCTACTTCATTTCCTCCCATCCTTCATTCAAAATACTCTTACTATTACTCTGAGTCCCTCTTAATTGACAACTATTGTAGGTTCTGATTTCTCAGCTACATTCTCCTAAGTCTCACATTGTACTTTTAGAATTACCATACTTGCTCTGCTTATTAGATTCCAACATTAGCATCCTGAGATATATACTTTTCCTCCACAAGATGAGAAAAAATTTCTTCTTTAATATATTCATAAAAATTGTTCTTGATAATTACTTTGAAAAGACTGACTAATCTGCTTTCTACTTGCCCATGATTTCATAAATTGAGCTAAGATTAAGAGCATTCTGAGCAAGACTTTACAGCATTTCACCCTTTTTATAAGTCATAAAGGAAAAATGGATAGTTCTCTTAGTTCTTTTATGTGTACAAGAAATGAGGTTAGCAGCAAGCAGCAAAATTCCTGTTTGAGGAATTGTACCTGCTGTGCCCCTTGTTTTATAGACTGCTGGAAAGTATCTCCTACATGGTTAGCTCTCTGACTATGGGTCAACTTCCCTCTTTCAATCTCTGCTTCTTGAAATACTTCCTAAAGGAGAGAATTACCAAACTTGTCCTCCAGTGTCAATGAAATAGGAAAGGCATTCAAGATGTAGTGGCACAGTTAATTGTTTAATTTAACCCATTCATTTATCTTTTATAACCCTAGGTAGGATAAACTTTCTCTTAATGGAAATAATTAATTATGACTCTCTGCCCTTAGGAGTCCCAAAGGCTCTTAATATTCCAATGGCTCTTCTAGCTCAAAGTTCCAAAGTCCTTCCATAGTCCTTCCCAAAACATGGTCAAGCTGTTACAGGAATATACAGTTTGTTGTAGTCAGTGTTTTTATTTCTAGACAAAACATCATGACCAAGAATCAAGTTGGGTAGGAAATGGTTTATTTAGCTTACACTTCCAAATCGCCATTCATCACCAAAGGAGGTCAGGTCTGGAACTCAAGCAGGTCAGCATACAGGAGCTGATGCAGAGGCCATGAAGGGATATTCCTTACTGTCTTGCTTCCCCTGGCTTGCTCAGCTTGCTCTCTTATAGAACCCAAGATTACCAGTCCAGGAATGGTACCACCCACAATGGGTCCTCCCCCCTTGATTGATAATTGAGAAAATTCCTTATAGCTGGATCCCATGGAGGCATTTCCTCATCCAAAGCTCCTTTCTCTGTGATAACTCCAGCTTGTGGTAAATTGACACACAAAACCAGTCAGTAAAATATCCATACCCAAAGTTCACAGGACTTTGTTTTTGAAAGTTGACTTAAGGAACATCATATTTGTAAGTGGCCATTTGGTAAAAATGTTACACATAATTGCTTTTTCTTCTTGTTTATAGACAAGAAAAAGAGAAAAAATGAGTTTTTCTTCTACAACATATATTTCCCCAAATCTCTATGATAAATAATGGCCATATCATAAAATAAGTTAAATTTAAGGACATTAAAAGCACTTGCTTTATCCAATATTACACTGTAGCTCATAGAATATTGAGATTGTTGTGGGAAGTTTTATGAAGAAAGTTTATTGCAGTATCACTCTAGGTATAGTGTCAGCAAAAACAATACTGGAGGAATTAGACTAGTGAGTATTTCATGACAAATCTAAGTCCATTCTTTTAAAGATTGCTGATGGTGAAATATTGCTTATACAAATTGAGGTTCTTCCAAGTCTTATAATCCTGCAAACTGTGGACCTGATGAAGCCCAAATCTCTCCTTAGAAATTCTAGTATCCTTACCTATATAATTCAACACAATTATAAGTATTCTCACATTAATTACTGTTAGAGGAATTTAATTTATGGAATTTTTTCACACTGCAGCAAGATTGTTTTTGTAATACTTCTTCCCAACACTGAGAAAATAAACAGTTCTGTACTATTGTCTTATAATAATATTATGCCAATATATGAATATAAAACATAAGTTCTAATCTAATAACATAAACAGCAATAAACTTAACCAGAGTAACATATTTCTTACCATATTTACAATTCTTTTTCTACAAATGCTAAGCCAGATTGCCACAAATAAAATAAAGTAAAATATTAATAAATTGTGACACAAGGTTTACAATCAAGCATTTCCATGGGCCTGACTAGAGCCCACTTACATCATCACTTGTTGCAAGGTGGAAGAGGTGGGACAGATGTGGCACATAAAATGGCCCTGAGTACACCAGATCTCTCTCTCATTTGCTGTCTTGTTATTTCTCTGAGTTCTGTCTGTCTCTCTTTAGTTCCTTATCCTTCTTGTTTATTTTCTCTGTCCCCCTGCCTGTCTCTGCCTCTCCCTCTTGTCCTAAATCCTAGAAGGCCCTTTGCTCCCTTCTGCTAATAAACCTCTTAATACTAGATCTGTTGTGTGGCATAATTTCTTAGTGGCATACCTGGCCATGGGTCCACCAAAGATACCCTGAACCCCGTTCACATGTATCCTATCACTTAATATCTCTGAAATAGCAACTATCTTAAGGTTAATCCATGTTAAGAAACTGTTAACTACAGGGATATTCTGAAACCTGAATATATTCTGAAGTCTATATTAATGGAGAAGTCTTCATGATTAAATAATTTAAGTTTGAGGAATTTTTAGATAAAATAGAAAGTTGGGTCCAAATAAAATAAGATAGGATAAACTGTGTAATAAACCACTCTAATGTAGACTAAAACATATCAAGAAGTATTATCTAATTCAAACATTATTAAGCTACAATGGGACAATACAATTACGATAATAAGAACAGAATAAATGGAACTACAAATGAGTAGATGACTGTATAGAAATAAATATATACGACTAGCAGTGTTCAAATAGAGTTCATTGCATATTGCTTATTGTTCCTTAGATCTAATCATACATTGTAGGAGAAAAACTTATCTTCAAATCTGGTTATCAATCTGTTTTTGTTTTGTTTAGTTTTTTTTTCATTTTACAGCATCACAATTACTTCTTTTTTGAAAAAATGAGTATTTTCTTTATTCACATTTAAATGTTTTCCCCTTTCCAGGTCTCCTCTTCAGAAACTCCCAATCCCTTCCACCCTACCCCTCCCTCTGTGAGGGTGCTCACCCACCCACCCACCCATAACATTCTTTCCTACCTGGCATTCCCCTACACTGGGTCATCAAACATCCTCAGGTCCAAGGACCTTTCTTCCCAAGGATGTCCAACAACACCATCCCCTGTGAAATATACAGCCCAAGCCACGGTTTCTTCCAAGTACATTCTTTGGTTGGTGGTCCAGCCCCCAGGAGCTCCGGGGTCTGGCCAGTTTCTACTGTTGCTCCCTCCATGGGGCTGCAAAGCCCCTCAGCCCCTTCATCCCCTTCTTCAAATCCTCTATCCAGACCTCACACTCAGTCCAACGGTTGGCTGCCAGCATCCACCTCTGTATTTGTCAGGCCTTGGCAGAGCCACTCTGGAGACAGCCATATCAGGCTTCTGTCAGCCAGCACTTCCCAATATCCACAATAGCATTCAGATTTGGAGGTTGTATATGGGATGGATTCTCAGGTAGGGCAGTCTATGGATGGTCTTTCCTACAGTCTCTGCTCCACACTTAGTATCCATAATTCCTCCTGTGAGTATTTTGTTCACCCTTCTAAGAAGCACTGAAGCATCCACATTTTGGTCATCCTTCTCAATGGGCTTCTTATAGAAAGTGAATTGAATCTTGGATATTCTGAAATGTTGGGCTAAAATACACTTATGAATATCCACCATGTATATTCTTTTGTGATTGGGTTACCTCAATCAGGATGATATTTTCAAGTTCCATCCATTTGCCGAAGAATTTCATGAAGTCATTGTTTTTAATAGCTGAGTGGCATCCCATTGTGTAAATGTACATCATTCTCTGTATCCACTCCTCTGTTGAAGGACATCTGGGTTGTTTCCAGCTTCTGTTTATTATACATATTGCTACTATGAAAATAGTGGAGCATGTGTCCTTATTACATGTTGGAGCATTTTTGAGTATATGCCTAGGAGTGGAACAGCTGGGTCCTCAGGTAGTACTATGGCCAATTTTCTGAAGAACCACCAGATTGATTTCCAGAGTGGTAGTACCAGCTTGCAATCCCAAGAACAATGGAGTGGTGTTCCTTTCTCCACATCCTTGACGGTATCTGCTGTCACCCAAGTTTTTGATCTTAGCCATTCTGACTGGTGTAAGGTGAATCTCAAGATTATTTTGGTTTGTATTTCCCTGATGACTAAGAATGTTGAACATTTCTTTAGGTGCTTCTCAGCCATTTGCATTTCCTCAATTGAGAATTCTCTGTTTATCTCTGTTCCCCATTTTTAACAGGGTTATTTGGTTCTCTGGACTCTAACTTTTGAAATCTTTGTATATATTGGATATTAGCCCTCTATCAGATGTAGGATTGGTAAAGATCTTTTCCCAAACTGTTGATTGCCTTTTTGTCTTATTGACAGTGTTCTTTGTAGTTTTATGAGATCCCATTTGTCAATTCTTAATCTTAGAGCATAAGCGACTGGTGTTCTGTTCAGGAACTTTTCCCCTGTGCCCATGAGTTCAGGACTTTTTCCCACTTACTCTTCTAGTAGATTCAGTGTATCTGGTTTTATGTGGAGGTCCTTGATATACTTGCACTGAGCCTTGTACAGGGAAATAAAAATGGATCTATTTGCATTCTTCTACATGTTGACATCCAGTAGAAGTAACCAGCACCCTTTGTTGAAAATGGTGTCTTTTTTCCACTGGATGGTTTTAGCTTCTTTGTCAAAGATCAGGTGACCATCGGTGTGTGAGTTCATATCTGGGACTTCAGTTCTATTCCATTGATCTACCTGCCTGTCACTGTGAAGTTTTTTTTATCACTATTGTTCTGTAGAACAGCTTGAGGTAAACGATGAGTATTCCACCAGAAGTTCTCCTATTGTTGAGAATAGTTTTAACTGTCCTGGGTTTTTTGTTATTCCAAATGAATTTAAGAATTGCTCTTTCTAACTCTATGTAGAATTCAGTTGGCATTTTGATGGGGATTGCATCGAATCTGTAGATAGCTTTCAGGAAGATGGCCATTTTTACTA
Organism: Mastomys coucha; assembly: GCF_008632895.1. Classification (NCBI taxonomy): domain Eukaryota; kingdom Metazoa; phylum Chordata; class Mammalia; order Rodentia; family Muridae; genus Mastomys; species Mastomys coucha. The sequence continues at coordinate 84,483,958 of NW_022196913.1, forward strand.
TAATAATCCTGGTAATCCACAAGCATAGGAGATCTTTCCATCTTCTGAGGTCTTCTTCGATTTCTAGGTTCAGACACTTGAAGTTCTTGCCATACACATCTTACACTTATTTGGTTACAGTCACACCAAGACACATTATATTGTGTTTGGCTATTGTAAAGGGTTTATTTCCCTAATTTATTTCTCAGCCAGTTTATCCTTTGAGTGTAGGAAGGCTACTGATTTGTTTGATTTAATTTTATATCCAGGCACTTTGCTGAAGTAGTTTATCAGCTTTAGGAGTTCTCTAGTGGAATTTTTGGGTCACTCAAGTATTATTATATCAACTGCAAATAGTGACATTTTGAGTTCTTCCTTTCTATTTTGTATTCCTTTGAAATCTTTTTGTTTTCTAATTGCTCTGGCTAGGACTTTGAGTACTATATTGAAAAAGTAGGGAGAATGTGGCAGCCTTGTCTAGTCCCTGATTTTAGTGGAATTGGTTCAAGTTTCTCTCCATTTAGTTTGATGTTGGCTACTAATTTGCTGTATATTGCTTTTACTATGTTTAGGTATGGGCCTTGAATACCTGATCTTTTCAAGACTTTTAACATGAAGAGATGTTGAATTTTGTCAAATGATTTTTCATCATCTAATGAAATGATCATGTGTTTTTTTGCTTGGAGTTTGTTTGTGTTGTGGATTACATTGATGGGCTTTCATATATTGCAACATCCCTGCATCCCTGGGATGAAGCCTACTTGATCATGTTGAATGATCATTTTGATATGTTCTTAGATTTGGTTTTCAAGAATTTTATTGAGTGATTTTGCATAGATATTCATAAGGGAAATTGGTCTGAAGTTTTTTTTCTTTGTTGGGTCTTGTGAAGTTTTGATATCAGCATAAATGTGGTTTCTTAGAACAAATTGGGTAGTGTTCTTTCTGATTCTATTTTATGTAATTGTTTGAAAAGTATTGGTATTAGGTCTTCTTTGAAGGTCTGATAGATTTCTGTACTAAAGCCATCTGGTCCTGAGCTTTTTTTCTTTGGAAGATATTTAATAATGGCTTCTATTTTTTTTAGGGGTTATGGGACTGTTTAGATGATTTATCTGACCATGACTTAAGTTTGGTATGTGGTATCTATCTAGAAAATTGTCCATTTTATCCAGATTTTCCAGTTTGGTTGAGTATAGGCTTTTGTAGTAGGATCTGATAACTATTTTGCAGTTCCTCTGTTTCTGTTGTTATATCCCCCTTTTCCTTTCTGATTTTGTTAATTTGGACACTGTCTCTATGCCCTCTGGTTAGTCTGGCTAAGTGCTTATCTATCTTGTTGATTTCTCCAAAGAGCCATCTCTTCGTTTTGTTGATTCCCTGTATAGTTCTTTTTGTTTCTACTTTGTTGATGTCAGCCCTGAGTTTTACTCTTTCCTGCAGTCTTTTTTTGTTCTAAAGCTTTCATGTATGTTGTCAAGCTGCTGCAGTATACTCTCTCCAATTTGTATTTGAAGGCAGTCATAGCTATAGGATTTTCTCTTAGCATTGTTTTCATTGTGTCCTTTAAGTTTTAGTACCTTATTTTTATCTTTGTATGGCTATATTCTTTTGGGTTTGTTGAAAGAAAATTATTTTATTCCTTTTTATAGGGTGTAGTTTCCCTCCATTTTTTTTGGAGCTTCCCATCTATTTTCTTTTGTAGGGCAAAATTTGTGCAAAAATATTGTGTAAATTTGGTTTTGTCATGGAATATCTTGGTTTATCTATCATCTATTGTAATTGAGAGTTTTGTCGTTTATAGCAATCTGGGCTGGCATTTGTATTCCATTAGGATCTGTATATAATCTGTCAGAATCTTCTGGCTTTCATAGTATCTGGTTATAAGTCTGGAATAATTCTGATATTTCTGACTTTATATGTTACTTGACCTTTTTCCCTTACTGCTTTCAATACTTTTTATTTTGTGCATTTGGCATTTTGACTATTATGTGACGGGAGGAAATGCTTTTCTTGTCCAGTCTATTTGGAATTCTGAAGGCTTCTTGTATGCTCATCTCTTTCTTTATGTTATGGAAGTTTTCTTCTATAATTTTGTCAAAGATATTTACTGGCCCTTTAAGTTGGGAATCTTTACTCTCTTCTATACCTATTATCCTTAGGTTTGGTCTTCTCATTGTGCACTGGATTTCCTGGATGTTTCAGTTAGCAGCTTTTTGCATTTTGTTTTTTTTTTTGTTGTTGTTGTTTTGTTTTGTTTTTTGTTTTTGTTTTTTTGACTCTTGTGTCAATGTTTTCTATGGAATCTTCTGCATCTGAGATTCTCACTTCTATCTCTTATATTTTGTTGGTGATGCTTGCATCTATGACTCTTGATCTCTTTCCTAAGTTTTCTATCGCTAGAATTGTCTCCCTTTGTTATTTCTTTATTGTTTCTATTTCTAGTTTTATATCCTGGATGGTTTTATTCAATTCCTTCACTTGTTTGGTTGTGTGATTTTTAAGGGATTTTTGTGTTTCTTCTTTGAGGGTTTCTACCTGTTTACCTGTGTTCTCCTGTATTTCTTTAAGGTAGTTATTTATGTCCTTCTTAAAGTCCTTTATCATCATCATGAGATGTGATGTTAAATAGAGTCTTGATTTTTTTTTTTTTTTGGTGTGTTGGGTATCTAGGGATCACTGTAGTGGGATAACTGGGTTCTGATGATGCCAAGTAGCCTTGCTTTCTGTTGCTTATGTTCTTATGTTTGCCTTTTACCACCTGGTTATCTCTGGTGTTAGCTGGTCTTATTTTCTCTGACTGTGGTTTGTCCCTCCTGCAAGCCTGTGTGTCAGTACACCTGGGAGACCAGTTCTCAGTGAGGAATTTGAGTATGGAGAGCTGTGGCACAGGGTCAGCTCCAGGGTGCTGTTGGAAACCATAAGGTTCCTTTCCCTGGCTCTTCGTTGGTTCCTCTATCCTGGTGGTTTGGGGCGGGCCCCTCTTGGGCCAGGAATTTGAACAGAAGTCATGGTCTTACTTCTGCTCACAAGTATGTCAAATCTCCTGCTCTTTCCTGGCAATATTTGGGTATATAGCACTGTGGCACAGGATGAGCTCTGGTTGAATATGAAAACCAGAAGGCTCCTGTCCCAGGCCACTCCTTGGTTCCTGTGTCCACAGGGTTCCTGGAGGGTCCCTCTGAACAACAGTGGTGGTTTTACTTGCACTCACAGGCCTGTCTGCTCTCCTGGGAGACTAGCCCTCTCCAGGTGCTATTTGGGTATGGAGAGCTGCAGCACAGGATAAGCTCTGGTCACTGTGGCACAAGGATAGTTCCGGTCAAGGACATGGTTCACAATCTCTAGGATAGTATTGTCCTTAATGAGGTTGTACAAAGAGAAGAAAATAGTAGATAGACCTGTGTGGGATAAAAACTATTCCCAAGGAATGGACATTCTGTAATATTTCTTTTTAGCTATCCCATCTTTTACTTTCCATTATGCCCTGAATAATGTATGGAATAGAAGTGGTGGATATGGCCACTACTGTGGTTTATAGGGGCCTACTTACACTTTGTATTTTGAGAGGAATCAAAATGAACATGCAGTGTTTATAAAAAGATAAAGAAGTATGTTATGTTCTATGGGAGTGAGGTATGGGGGAGGGTGGTGCCTCAGCACCCCCATGCTGAGGCATCCCTTCCCCCTGAGGGACCAGCCGCATGATAATGTGTGGGTACATATATATTCAGGGTTTTGGGAGGGGAGTTAAGAGGGTAGTAGAGGCAGAGAAAGACAGAGAGAGAGAAAGAGGGAGAGAGAGAGAGAAGAGAAGAGAAGAGTAGAAGAATAGAGGCCAACCATGTGCACTTGAAGAGAGAGAGAGAGAGAGAGAGAGAGAGAGAGAAAGAGAGAGAGAGAGAGAGAGAGAGAGAGAGAGAGAGAGAGAGAGAGAGGGAGGGAGGGAGGGAGTGGAGGGAGGCAGGGAGCAAGAAGGCAAGAGAAGAGAGCCAAGAGAGGTAGGAGGGGGCAAGCAGCCCTTTTTATTGTGGGTCAGGCCTACCTGGATCTTGTTAGGTAACTGTGGGGAGGAGCATACCTAGCTGCTGCCAGGTAACTGTGGTGTGGACTTTAGACAGAATGCTAACAGAACATACTCTTACCGTTTCAGAACATACACAGTAAATGGCTTGCTCAGAGTATATTCCATGGATTACCCAAACCCCAGACTAGAACTTTCATGAAGAATTGCTAGTTTCAGGGTTTTGAGGAGTATACAAACACAGCTGCACAGAGAACTAATAAAAAGCCACTGTAATTTTGTGATTCCATTTTACACCTCAGAGATACATAATTAAAACTAGAATATATAGTTTATTTTTCTATGTAAACAATGTAAAAGATTATGAAATTAGACAACTGGGTAATAAATGCTTATTCAGTCTTTGTTTGGCACTTGTACTATTATGTCTACCCAGAATTGTCATGGAGATTTGATAATATTTGTTATAAAGGCAAAATTTCACTAGAGAAATTCACTCAGCTAAGTAAGATTTTGTACAGAACTTGAAGTAGGTGAGAATCAGGGGTCTTGTGTGAAATTAACTTGAGTGTATCAAATGCGCAATTTTAAACACCTGGGAAGTGGTATTTGAGATCACCTGTGCTTTTGAAATGGTCTTCTCCAAATGAAAAGTAAACTTTTCCAGAATTTTAGAGTAACATGAAGGCTTGCTTCCTGCAAGCACATTTCAAAGGGAGAGATACCACTTTAGGTTCAAAAGATGGCTAGAAGCTAACAAAAGATTTGCATTCCAAAAGGCAGAGAGAGAAATTTACACTTACAAGTATTTATATGTAAATATCTAAGGTCAAGCACTTTCAGGCCCAAAGAAACTTTGTGTGCAGTTTACTCAAGCTGAGGAAAATGTCAATTCAATCTTAGTCACTTCCCTTCTACTTCCCCCCAAAAGCCTTTAAGTAATTTAAACACCATTGTGTGTTGGGATTTTAATTAGGATGACCAATAGTTGTTATCAGGTTTGCAATCTCTAAAGCCATCTCTGCTTTAGAAGGCTATGGCCTTTGTTTGCACCTGATAGCCCAGTTCCAATGCTTACATCTGCTAAATAGGTCTCAGTGTCTGATACATGGAAAATATTCAAAATTATTTATTGAATAATATAAAATTTGGACAGCAGGTAGTTGGGGAATACTAAGAAATGTGGCTTGATACTACTAAAGGACAAGAAGGAATTACCTGCAACTTAAAGAGACATAAGTCATGTTGGAGACCATTGTTTGACTTTGCAAAAGAAAATGTTTATTTAAACAACAAAGGATAGACACTTTCCCTAGGGAAAGGGACTCAGAGTTATACAGAGCTTCATAAGGCTACTTGCAAGTCTGTAATCTATACATTCTGGAATTCTTTCTACAGACAAGCTTGTTTTTTCTTTTGAAATGGCCTAGTCCCTGCTAACAGGATATGGTTAATAGTCGAGTTCAGGAATGACACTGATGGAAAGAAGCTGGAATTGTAATGCAGGGATTAGATTTTAGCAAACCTTTGGGGAATGGAAAGTTCTATGGTCAGCCTCTAGCAGTTTTTGGTTCATGGATTATTCCCACAGTATATGTGGACCGATATTATTGTTCTTAAAATGTGAGGAGACAAACAGGAGAAGAGACTGTGCTCTGTTCTGTTACTCAACACTGTATGAAATCACATTTTAGGATATGTGCCATTCCTCAAGAGGCTCAGCTTTATAAAGGAATACATTGATCCACTGTAGTACAAATGTTAAGGAAGAATGAAAACAACTTGTTTGTGTAAGTCAACCTCAACCATTTCTCCAGGCCAGACTGATAAACTAACTTTTTAAAGTAAGTATACGTTCATCAATTGAGTCAAGAAACACATGGATGTACAGCTATATTAACAATGAGTAAATACAAATTAAATTGACAAGATTCAGATAGTATGGAAATTTGTCATTCAATAAATTATGACATAGTAGAAAGACACAAAGTGATATGATATAGCATATGAAAAATCATATCAGTTGTTCCAGTCTGAGCTAGTACCCTGAGCAGACATTGGGTGCTAGTTCCTCACCCAGTTCCACAACACACAGAGAAAGCTTGATTTCCAGGCACTCTAACATGCCCAGGATCATTCACGTGGAGGCCACAACATTTGCCCAAACACAGGGAGTATCTGAGACCAGTGAGTACCAGGGATGCAGGACCCACTGCCTGGCCACTAGCATGGATTCTTTCCAGTCTGAGCAAGTGCTCTGAGCAGACTTTGAGTGCTCTGTCTACTCCCAGCCCCACAACACCCAGAAGAAGCTCTACTCTCAGATACTCTACTATGCCCAGGATCATAGGTGGTCCTGAAATACCCCTGAATGGACCCTCACTCAAGTCCCAGGAGTTGTGCACCCAGTGAAACACAAGAGGCCGCCTTGATGCAAAGCACACGAGGTTCTTTTATTCGGAGAGCTCCGGGCCGTCCCCCAATCTCATGCAGGAGACAAGGAATCGACCACGAGGCTCAGGGGTTAGGGGCTTATATAGGAAAAAGGTCTGAGGGAACAAAGGAATCAGGGTGGCTATACATGATTGGTTATTTTAAATGTAGTTCGTGCAGATTAGAATTGAAAATTCCTAAAAAGGGGAGTGAAAAAGGAGTGCTTTCAAGGTTTCTAGTTGACCTTTAGCTATACCTAAGAGGACCAGATGGCCCATTACTCAATGTCCACTCAGGCCCATCCTAGGTGCCTGGGCTCCGGACATGTCCTTGCATTTTTGCCCTATCTCCACGTTTTCTGTCTTCCTGACCAGTCAGTCCCTAGGATACCTAACAGCTTGTTCTTCTCTACTTTGATCTGTATTCACAGGCCTGGCCCCCTGTGGTTTTCGGAAATCCTCTCCTTCACTAACACTGGTTCTCAAATTTAACTCTTTCAATCTCAGGCTTACGTAGGCAAGTTCGTGCTGAACTTTTTCTTTTCAGTCCAACACTCCAAGGATCAGAAGATTTCAGGATCTCAGGAGCTTGGTTACAGCAGGATATAAGGATGTTAGAGGCAACTTGACTCAAAGGAGCTCTGACAAACCCAGGATCTCAGGATCACAGGATCAGAGAATCAAAGGATCAGAAAGACAGCTGGACTCTGAGAAGTTCTAATACAACCAGGATCACAGGAGGGATAGGTTCTAGTCAAAGACATCAAGAGCAGATAGCACTAAAGATAACCAGATGGTGAAAGGCAAGTGCAAGAACATAAGCAACAGAAACCAAGGTAACTTGACATCATCAGAACCCAGTACTCACATAAGAGCAAGTTCTGGATACACCATCACAAAGGAAAAACAAGATTTGTATATAAAATCACTTCTCATGATGATGACAGAAGACTTTAAAAAGGACATAAATGACTCTCTTTTAAAAAAAAAAAAATACAGGAGAACACAGGTAAACAGGTAGAATCCCTCAAAGAGGAAACACAAAAATCCTTTAAAAATTACAGGAAAACACAACCAAACAGGATATTTTTATATCCAGGATATAAAAGTAGAAACAGAAACAATAAAGAAATCACAAAGGGAGACAATCCTGAAAATAGAAAATTTAGAAAAGAAATCAACAGTCATAGACGCAAGCATCACCAACTGAATATAAGAGATAGAAGTGAGAATCTCAGATGCAGAAGATTCCATAGAAAACATTGACACAACAGTCAAAGAAAACACAAAATGCAAAAAGCTGCTAACCCAAAACATCCAGGAAATTCAGGACATAATGACTAGACCAAACCTAAGGATAATAGATATAGAAGAGAGTGAAGATTCCCAACTTAAAGGACCAGTAAATATCTTCGACAAAATTATAAAAGAAAACTTCCATAACCTAAAGGAAGAGATGACAATTGAACACTCAAGAAACCTTCAGAACTACGAATAGACTGGACCACAAAAGAGTTTCCTCCCATCAAATAATAGTCAAAATACCAAATGCAAATTAAAAGTAGTAAGAGAAAAAAGTCAAGTGATATATAAAGTCAGAACTATCAGAATTATACCAGACTTCTAATCAGAGACTATGAAAGCCAGAAGATCCTAACAGACATCATACAGACCCTAAGAGAACTCAAATGCCAGCCACGGCTACTATACCCAGGAACTCAACTCAACTACCATAGATGGAAAAGCAAATATATTCCATGACAAAACCAAATTTACACAGTATTTTTCCACAATTCCAGCCCTACAAAGGATAATAGATGGGAAACCCAACAAAAAGAGGGAAACTAAACCCTAGAAATAGCAAGAATCTAATCTTCTTTCAACAAAGAGAAAAGAAGATAACCACAAAAACATAATTCCACATCCAACAACAAAACTAACAGAAAGGAACAAGAACTTTTCCCTAATATCTCTTACCATTAATGGACTCAATTCCCCAATAAAAAGATATAGACTAACAGTGGATATGTAAAAAGGACCAAGCATTTTGCTGAATAGAGGAAATGCACCTTGGTGACAAAGACAGACACTATTTCAGAGTAAAAGGCTGGAAAAATAATTTTCCAAGCAAATGGTCTCAGGAAACAAGGCATAGTAGGATTGTAATATTAAATAAAATTGACTTTCAACCAAAAATTATCAAAAAAGATAAACAACTATACTTCATACATGTCAAAGCAAATATCTACCAACATGAAGTCTCAATTCTGAACATCAATGCTCCAAATGGAAGGGCAAACACATTCTTAAAAGAACTTTACCGATGTTCAAACATACATTTCACACACACAGTATTAATGGGAGACTTCAACACCACACTCTCATCAATGGACAGATCATGGAAACCACAAGCTAAAAATAGACACAGCGAAACTAAAAGAAGTTACAAACCAAATGTATCTAACAGATATGTATAGAACATTTCATCCTAAAACAAAAGAATATACCTTCTTCTCAGCACTTCATGGAACCTTCTACAAAATTGACCATATATGTCACAAAAGAGGTCTCAGCTGATATAAGAAGATTGAAATAATCCCATGCATCCTTTCAGATCACCAGTGACAAAGGCTGGTTTTTCAATAACAAAAACAAAACAAAACCAAAAAAAGAACAACAAAAGAAAGGAAAGCCCATATACTCATGGAAACTGAACAACACTCTATTCAATGATAACTTGATCAAGGAAGAAATAACAAAAGAAATTAAGTGCCTTTTAGAATTTAATGAAAACGAAGCCACATCATACCAAAACTTATGGGACACAATGAAACAATGCTAAGAGGAAAACTCATAGCTCTGAGTGCCTCCAAAAAGAAACTGGAGAGAGCATACTGTAGCAGCTTGACAGCATAGATGAAATCTCTAGAACAAAAAGAAACAAATGTACCCAAGAAGAGTAGAGAGCAGAAAAGAATCAAACTCAGGACTAAAATCAACCAATTAGAAAAAAAAAAAAGACTATACAAAGAATCAACAAAACCAAGAGATTGTTCTTTGAGAAAACCAACAAGATAGATAAATCCTTAGCAAGACTAACCAGAGGGCATTGAGACAGTAATCCAAATTAACAAAATCAGAAATCTAAAGGAGACATAACAACAGAAACCGTGGAAATTCAAAAAATTATCAGATCCTACTACAAAAGCTTATACTCAACCAAATTGGAAAATCTGGATGAAATGGATAATCTTTAATTTTGACAAATATCAAAATTAAATCAGGATCAGATAAACCATCTAAACAGTTCCATTACCCCTAATGAAATAAAAACAATCATTAATGATCTCCCAAAAAATAAAAGCCCAGGACCAGATAGCTTTAGTGAAGAATTCTATCAGACTTTCAACGAAGACATAATACCAATACTCTTCAAACTATTACACAAAATGGAATCAGGACGAACACTACCCAATTTGTTCTAAGAAGCCACATTTATGCTGATACCAAAAACTCTCAAACCAAACAAAGAAAGAGAACTTCAGATCAATTTCCTTATGATTGTGGATGTAAAAAGACTCAATAAAATTCTCGAAAGCCAAATCCAAGAACACATGAAAATGATCATTACACATGATCAAGTAGACTTCATTCCAATGATTCAGAGATGGTGCAATATACAAAAATCCATCAATGTATTCCACTACATAAACAAACTCAGAGTAAAAAAACACATGATCTTTTCATTAGATGTTTAAAAAGCATTGACAAAATTCAATAACTTTTCATTTTAAAAGTCTTGGAAATATCAGGAATTCAAGACCCATACCTAAACATAATAAAAGCAATATACTACAAACCAGTAGCCAACATCAAACTGAATGGAGAGAAACTTGAAGCAATCCCACTAAAATCGGGGACTAGACAAGGCTGCCCTCTCTGTCCCTATCTATTCAATATAGTACTCAAAGTCCTAGCCAGAGCAATTAGACAACAAAAGGAAGTCAAAGGGATAGAAATTGAAAGGAAGATGTGAAAAATATTACTATTTGCAGATAATATGATAGTATATTCAAATGAACCCCAAAATTCCACAAGAAAACTCCTATAGCAGATAGCCACTTCAGCAAACTGCTTGGATATAAAATTAACTCAAATAAATCAGTAGCCTTTTATACTCAAAAGATAAACAGTCTGAGAAAGAAATTAGGGAAATAATACCCTTCACAATAGCCACAAACAATATAATGTGTCTTGGTGTGACTCTAACCAAACAAGTGAAAGATCAGTATTACAGAACTTTAAGTCTCTGAAGAGAGAAATTGAAGAAGACCTCAGAAGTTGGAAAGATCACCCATGCTCATGGATTGGTAGGATTAATTTAGAAAAAATGGCCAGCTCACAGAAAAAAATCTATAGATTCAATGCAATCCCCAACAAAATTTCAACTCAATTCTTCATAGAGTTAGAAAGAGAAATTCTCAAATTCATTTGGAATAACAAAAAAACCAGTATAGTGAAAACTGTTCTCAACAATAAAAGATCTTTTGAGGGAATCACCATCCCCGACCTCAAACTGTATGTACTACAGAGCAATAGTGATAAAAACTGAATGATATTGGTACAGTGAAAGGTAGGTAGATCAATGGAATAGAATTGAAGACCTAGAAATCAACCCACATACCTACTGAGGCTTGATCATTGTCAAAGGAGCTAAAACTATCCAGTGGGGAATGGGGGAGAAGACATCATTTTCAACAAATGGTGATGGTTCAACTGGTGTTCAACACATAGAAGAATTCAAATTAATCCATTCCAATCTTCCTGTACAAAGCTCAAGTCCAAGTGGATCAAGGACCTCCATATAAAACCAGGTACACTGAATCTAATAGAAGAGAAACTGGGAAAAAGTCTTGAACACATGGGCACAGGGGAAAAATTCCTGAACAGAACACCAATAGCTTATGCTCTAAGATCAAGAATCAACAAATGGGCCTGTCAGTGATGGTGCATGACTTTAATCCCAGCACTTGGGAGGCAGAGGCAGGTATCTTCTGCATCTGAGATTCTCTCTTCTATCTCTTGTATTCTGTTGGTCATGTTTGCATCTATGACTCCTGATCTCTTTCCTAGGTTTTCTAACTCCAGGGTTGTCTCACTTTGTGATGTCTTTATTGTTTCTTTTTCCATTTTTAGATCTTGGATTATTTTGTTCATTTCCTTAGCCTGTTTGATTGTGTTTTCCTGTAATTTTTTAACGGATTTTTTTGCTTCCTCTTTAATGGTTTCTACCTGTTTACCCGTGTTCTCCTATATTTCTTTAAGGGAGTTCTTTATGTCCTTCTTAATTTCCTCCATCAACATCATGAGAAATGATTTTAGATCCAAATCTTGCATTTCCAGTGTGATGGTGTATCCAGGACTTGTTATGGTAGGAGAGCTGGGTTCTGATGTTGCCAAGTAACCTTAGTTTCTATTGCTTCTGTCCTTACCCTTGTGTTTTTCCATCTGATTATCTCTAGTGCTCCCTGCCTTGCTATATCTGACTGGAGCCTGTCCTTCCTGTAATCCTGGTTGAGTCAGAACTCCTCAGAGTCCAGCTGGCTCTGTGATTCTGAGATTCTGGGTGTATCAGAGTTTCTAGTTGTCAAGCTGCCTCTGTGACCCTGAGATCGTGGTGTGACCAAGCTCTGGGGGCTGTGGGACTTGCCACCAAGTTTTTGCCCAAGGTCTTGTATCTTTTTAAGACAGCAATATATTTCCTAGAGAGTTTGTAATTTTCTAAGGTCTTTTAGGTAACAGCATATCTTTCTAAATTGCCATACTTTATTTGATTATTAGATATTGAAGTTGTTATAATTTATTCAGATTAATCCTTTTTGTCTTGATGCTCATTGTATTGTCAGACCTAGGAAATGTACTTTTCTATACAGTTGAATATATTATTTTTAAAAGCTTGTATTGCTGTATTTTCATATCCAATGCTCTCTTTGTTATTACAATAGTTCAACCCACACAAAAATCCTGAATGCAAAAAAGAATTGTTTATTCATTCATTCACTTGAATAAAAGCAAAATGAGGTCAAATTTTATTGAATGAACTATTTTTTGATTTAAAAAAACCTACTACTAATAAATGCATAAAAGTTTTTAAAATACAAAAGTGCAAGTTAGTACTTTTAGAAATGGAAATTTTTCTGCAGCCAAAGTATGTGCTTCCTTCAGCGATAGGGCCCTATAATGTAGGTAAAAATTAGGAAACCCCAAGCAATGGCAATGGCCTACCTGTGTTGGATATATCTGGAAACTCTCTAACCAATCACTCATAGATTCATGTCTTAGTTACTTTTCTATTCTAATAAGATTTTAGGAGCAAGACCACTTATAGATGAAAGGGATTGATATCAAGCCCCTGGTACCTCTGGCTATAGTTCATGATCATCAGGGCAGGGCGTAAGGCAGTAGCTGAAAATTTATTTGCTTTACCTCAAGCATGAGACAGAGAGAGATAACACAGAATAATATGGGCTTCTGAAACTTTGAAGCTTGAAACCTGTAATACTGTTTCTCCAGAAAACTCTCACCTACTAATCCTACTAAAAAGAAAAAAAAATCTACCAAATGAGGATCAAGTATTCAAACTTGCAGGCCTATGGGAGCCACTTTCATTCTACCACAACAGGTGGTAATTCTTTTATTACAGTGTGAATTTTATTTAGTTATCTAAATCTTCTGTGAATGGCATTGGTAAGCTCTGTAGGGTATGCCTTTGTGTGAGTGTGTGTGTGTGTGTGTGTGTGTGTGTGTGTGTGTGTGTATTATTTTTAAGTTAACTTACTAATTGTAATTGCTTTGCATGAAGAATTTGGGCTAATAAATCAATCTCAAACCTCTGGTAGCCTTCTTCATGCTGCCTAAAATACATAGTTCTGGAAGGTGCTATACAGACTGGTGTGATAAAGGGAAAAAAGTAGTCAAACACAGTGCAAGATCCTCCTTGATGCAATATTCACCTGCCAGACAAACTATATCTGTCTCCTGGTGTAAGAGTGAAATTACTATTTTAGTATAACTTACTGCGTTTAGTTTTGATTTGAACCATATTGTAAACATAAATATTACTTTCATTTCTTCTGGTGAAGGGATGAGATTAGAGCCACAACCAAGCTTTACATATACATGACTTCGGTTGAGCCCAGACCATTTCTATCTAACTATCCCTAGGCCTAAATCTGGAAGCCTCTAGCCTCTATAAAACCCAATCTTCTGCAAACCTGGACCTTGAAGGCTTCAGCTTCCAGCCTCTGCTAAACGAAGCCTAGAATGTTTCATCCTCCAGGGCTTAATGCTGAGTAAAGTCACTCTTTCTAGCTCTTACTGACTCTGGCTAGCTGGATCAACAAAGCTGTTCTGACTCCAACTCCTCTCCAAACTGACTGATTCAAATTGGCTTCTCTTAGCTTCTGACTGAATTGCTTTGCTTGGAAAGGCTGCCTGTGAACTCCAGGAATTGAACTGTTCCAAACTGTTCTGCTGTGCTTTGAGTGCTGGACTCTCAACTGAACTGCAGTATTTAAGGGCGTGTCTACATTCACCTAGATCATATTGACCTAGAAGGTCCTTGGATATGATTGCTTGCTAGAGCAGCCATATTCCTGGATTAAAATTCCTTTATACCATATGCTACATAAGAGAACTGTAAGATTGATACTACAATCCTGTTCAAAAGCTTGTCACTTGGAGCAGGAATGGGGGAAAGGGAGAGAAGCTCATAGGCCTAGTGTGGAACCACTTATTTTTATGTTTTTAAATGATTTCTCTATTTAAATTATACACTAAGTATTAATATTTATGCCCATAGACCTGGCTGCTTCCACTTCTGACAGAAAAACTGCTTTTAGTGACCACTAGTCAATGAAAAAATGCATAACTGATGAAAATGAAGAAAATAAATGACTTGGTGTTCATATCTAAAGAAGATATCTACATTATCCTCCAATCAGCAGAATTCAGTGAACATCTCAGAAGAAGAGGTAAAATAGAATGTAATTGTCAAAGGCTGGGGAAAAGTGCTGTGAAATACTGACTTATGGGCATGATGAAGGTATTTGAAGCATGAATTCACAAAAGTGGTGGTTACCTGCATGAGACATTGGCAAGAAAAAGCCAGCTGAAATCCTGGATTAGATGAGAATAGTGATTTCCTTGTCTCACTTCAATGCTGAGAAGTTATTGTCAGTTGATAGTTGTCATATGAAAGAGAATTGTTCTTTTCTAGATGATGTAGTGACTGACAAGTTTCCCATGCTCTATGGATGGCTCCACACCCACAATGTGTAAGGAGAGCACTGACTAGTTATAACAGTGTGGTGATTTGAATGATATTGGTGGCCCCTATAGACTTAACTCTTAGACCCCTATAGCCTGAATTCTTTGTTCTCAATTGATGGACTGTTTAGGAAGAATTAGGACATGTAGACATGTGGGGAAAGGTGTCTCATTGCTGCAGATCTTTCAAAAGTCCACACAATATCAAGTCTAGTTCTCTGCCTACTGCAAGGAATTAATATAAGTTCTCAGCTACTTGTCTATCTTCTCACCTAACTAACATTACGCTCTCCTCCAGAATGAACATGGACAAAATTGGTCACTGTTCTATTGCTTTGAAGATATACCAAGGCGAGAGAAACTCATAAGAGAAGGATGAGATTGCTTACATTCAGACTCTTAGTCCATTATTATCATAGCAGGAGGCATAGCAGCACACAGACTAATATGGTATTGGGGAAAAAGCTGAGAGATACAAGTCTGGATCTGCAAGAAGCAGCAGAGAAGAGAGAAAAATTTCTTGGCATTTTTATTTTTGAAATCTTCCAGTCTACCCACTGCAGGAGGGACACACTTCATCTTACAGAGTCACTCTTGCCCTAATAAGGCCACATCTTTTTTATATTTTCAAAGGGTGCCACTCCTTAAGTATTCAATATATGAGGTGTAGGGAACACTCTAATTCAAACCAGCATATGAACTAACCATCAATGTCTCCTTCTATTAGTTGAGTTCTGTATGATTTTCCTTCACAAAAATAAAACAATAACTAAGTGTTATTATACACACAAAATAAAATTTGTTTGTGACATGTATTGTGGGGTTATGAAAAATGTTGGAAGAAGAAATGGGGAGCAGATATGACAGTATTTCATTGTATTTTTTCAAAAATAAAGACGTTAGATGAAATAGAAAATTTATAAATTATAGAGTAATTCAGTAATAGATGAAACTTTTAAACATGTTTTTTGATGCTAAAAATGTATTTTTTTAATTGTATACTCTTTTCTAACCAACTGTCCTGGCAGGACACTGCAATCCCAGCACTTTTGATGTAGAACAAGAATGATGAAGATTTTAATGCCAATCTTAGCAATATAGATAGTGAGGACAGACAAAAAAGCATTAAACAAGGCACAGTATGCTTTATCAGAAGATGCTAAAGATGTTTTGTTAATTTTCTTTCTTCTAGAAGTGAAGAACCACATAGATAAATCACATATCTGATACTTTCAAATCACAAACCAAGCATATATCATGTTCCCAACATTCAGTCACATGCAATGTAAAATTGTAGGTAGAATTATATCCTCTTGACCAGGAAACACAGAACACAAGGTAGCTCATTTCCAAACTATCTTGAAAATTATGAATTATTATTTATAGTGTTTATAGATCAGGGCATTTTTAATTCCATCTGATCTGTGACTTCTGTGTTCTCAAGAATAGCATTAGTAGTTTGCAATAGGGATTGACCTAATCTGAGTACATGTAAAGGCTGTTGGAATTCCCAAGAATGATGCATTAAATACCAAAGGAATGCATTGATCACTTGTATTGGGGGTCTCCTCCCAGACCCCTAGAGTGTCATAGATTAGTCTTCTGATAGTCATAAGAAAGGGGTAGTTGGGGATATACTAAAATATGTCCACAGCAACTGATTTCAAGTAGTCCATAGTCCCCTTGGTACCCCTAACAAACTACATTCACTCCCATAGGCCAGTTAAGCAAAAACAGGAGTCATTTGGGAAGAAAGAATTTCAACTGAGAAAATCACCACCTATCAATGAAAGACCCCCAGAACTGGGGAGATCCTTACTCAAGTCTTGGGATGACGCGACCACCCAGTAACTCACGAGAGACCGAACTTGCTGCAATCACATGAGGTTTATTTGGGATAGTCCGGTACTGGGGTCGATCTCGTGACCATGCTGGCCAGAGGACCCTGAACACAAGAAGTGAGAGGTATTTAAAGGGAAAAAAACCATAAGCTGGAGGCGGGGAGAGGGTTACCAAGGAAACATAACATAAAAACAGTGGAAAATTTCAGAGGGACCCAACCCAAGGTATTCAGTTAGGGAGGGAGACATATTCCTTCTAGGAATGTAATGTAATCTTCATCTACCGGTGGACTGGGTGGAGAGTCTCATAAACCAGTAGACCTTCATTCCTAGTTCCGCCCTCATTGTGGATCAGTCCGGAGGGATAGGTTTCGGGAACCAGTGGCCTGAGGCTCTGAGTTAGCCAAGTTCCTGGAACTAGCTACTCCACCTTGTACAAAGGTTTTCCATGCCCCCTTTTAGGTAAAGGTTATGCATTATACATACATTTCTATTAAATGCCCTCATTTTAAATTCTAAGATTCTCCAGCCTTTCATCACCACCAGGCTATATGGTAGGCAAACATGTAGGGCATTTTCATGATTAATGATTTATGTGGGTAGTTCTATCTCACTGCACATAGTGACATCTCTGGACATATGGTCCTGATTAATAGGAAAAAAACAGGTAGTACTTTCCTATGGCCTCTTCATTAATTCTGGCCTCCAAGTTCCTGCTGAAATTTCTGTGGAAAGTGGACTACAAACTATAGGACAGAAGAAAGTTCTTTCCTTCCCAGATTGTTTTGATCATATTGTTTTATCATAGCAATAGAAACCCTAACTCACATAAAGCAATAAGTAAAATGCTGAAATGGATATTTGCTTAATGTGAGCACATTGGAAAGTGGACTAAGATGTTCCATTTCTTTTGACCCTTCCCTGCTTTACTCTTTGTCATGCACACTTTGAGTGATGGCTGTATTTGAGGCAAAAACTTCAAGGAAAGTCAGTCTCTTGCCTCTGCATTGTTGCCTGACACCCCAAACTCAGAGATAGCCCAGATACGTCCTTGTACTCCTGTGCTAGGTGCCCACTAAAATATGATTTATTTACAGCTGGACAAAATCGGACATTGCTCTCTGACCTTCACCAATGTTCCAACATCTTAGATCCAAAATTCCAAACCTTGGCTTAGAATTTACCCACACAAAGTAATTGCCTCCAGCATTGTGGGTAGGTCATTGAAGCTTACAGAATGAAATGCTTATCCCTGGGCAAGGTCAAGTAAAATCCTCATTCTCAGTCACATACTGCAGCTGAACCACTCCTAGGAATTAGCAAGAGATGTGTCTGTCTCTACTTCCCCAAAAGATTAGCATAGTGGGCATTTTACCTAGGATGGGAGGGACCTTGAGCCAAGAGTGTGTTTGAGAGACAGTCTGCAGCATTCAGCATTCTAGATTCAGCAGTAGGCATTCAGCATTTGTACTTGCTTGCACTTGGTCTAGAACCAGAACTTTAGGTGGACCAGGACATAGATTCGTGCAGTCCGTAGCACCCCGGGCCCAGAGTGCTTGGGCCGGGGCGGGGCGGGGGGTGCAGCACCAGTTGAGATTCAAGAGAGTGAGCATTCGAGATTCGATCACTCAGCATTGAGGATTTGAGATTTGAGCCTCGAGCCTCTACCCTCCAGGCTGGCGCACCGGCCACCCCCAGAACTCTGGCAGAGTCCATGCAGCTCAAGTGTGCTCGGAGCCCGAGGGTGGTACACCAGTCTAGAGGAGATAGCTGATGTTTTAGATCCAGTGTGTTTTAGATGGCCTCAGATGTACCTCGACTACTGAGCTGCCAGATTTTTCATCTCTCTTTTGCAAGGATTGTAAAAGCCTCATGCCATTTTTGAAAAATACACTCAGATTCCATACTACTTGTGTTGAATTTGTTTGTCAAAGCCAAATCCTGTGCACACCTGGCCGGAACCCATCGTCTCTCGGAACAAGGGACCCCGTAAGAAACTCCAGTCTATGGCAACTTTTCAGGATCCTGACATGAAATTTAAGTGCTAATAGCAGACAAGCTGGTAAAGGCATGGCCTGCAGTCATCATTGTTGTAGGTACATTCTCTCCCACAAGGAGGTTCGGCTAGATGACAGAACTATGCAAATAAGCTCTTTTTTAGAGAAAAGATCTTCCTCAGGTTGTCACCAGGCTTCAGACTTCATTTTGCCAGCATAAGACTACAAGGGAAATTACAATTTCTTAATTTCAATGCCTAAGCTCTATTATCTCTTTTGGATGCATTAATTTTTTAAGGCTTCTTACAAAGAGATAGAGAATATAAATGATGATTTAATGAATTTGGTATCAAGAATAGGGCCTTTTTCTTCTTCTGTACACCAGGCCAGGTGGGAAGTGTAGTCCTGGACCAGCAGAATCTCAGTTGAGTTGGGAGCAAGCATGCTGAGTAGTGGGAGGAGATAGGGGATTCTCTGAAGATTGTTAATGAAACACTTTTGAGATGATCTTAGTTTATGCTATTTTTTTATTCGTAGTGGATTTCAATACCAACATCTTCAGGGTGAACCAAGGATTTTACAATTTTAGAGAAGAGAATGAGAACATCAAGGGAGGGAAAACTTCATTGACTGAAGTCTGTGTCTACTTAGATGCCTCATTTGCATTGGGAAGAATCCCAGGTCCTGGGGTAAATGGCTGACTGCCTGTGACCATTTGGATGTGGGTTTAATGGTTTTGTACACCTAGGCAGGCATGGACACAGGGAGGGAGTTAGCCCTATTCCTGCCAGTTTCAGGATGAGATTCTAAGAGTTTGGACATGTTCAGCTTTACCCATTCCATGTCAGTTCCCCTGTGGCCCACCACGATGTATTTCAGTTCAATTATGGGCAGTTCTTTTTCTTGGGAAGGGAATCTAAAAGTGTATAAGATGAAGAAAGTTAGTTGAGCAGAACCAGTTTTATTTCTTACTGTGTTTTTTGACTATGGATGGAATTTGACCAGTTCCCTCAAGTGCACACGACAATGAATTTCTTTCCTTGGCAATTTGTAATCTGAACTAACAATGAGAATATACCCCTTGTCCCTGGAAGTTGATTTTGCTAAGAAATGTTACCAAATTAACAGGACGCAGGAAGGAGCTGGTGGACACTTCATGTTATCTACACTAATAAGTTGCTACAGCACTTTGCATTCTGAACATTAAGTGTTCCTCCTTTGCCAAATCCACACACATTTGTTCTCTTATTATTTTTTTGTTGGTAATATTAGCCACTCTGAGACATGAAAGATTAAATTTCCAAGTAATTTTATTTTTCACTTCTTATATGGTCAAGGATGTTGAATATTTAAAAAAAAAAATGTGTTTTGGCCATTTGTATTTTTTAATTTACACACCATGAATTGAAAACTAGGCAGGACTAATATAGGATTTCTTAGGGGGTGGATGGAGATTTTTCAGGGCAGAGGTTTCCAGGGTAAGGATTGGTTTGGATTTCAAGTCCTGAGTTTGGGGAGTTCTAGGGATGGTGCCACCTGCAGTCCCTGAGCTAGGTGCCACAGTGACTGCTAGCATCTCTGCCCAGTAAAGTACCACTGCAGGAGCTACTCAAGCAAATCAGCTTTCCTATTTCAGCCTGGGGCTATAAAACACCTCTTTGCTGATAGCACATCCTCTCCAACCTCACCAAGCAGCTCCTTGAAATGGGAGCTCACTCCACATTTTAAAATTTTCTTTATTGCTGCTTAATTCTCCTTATATTCATCGCAACTGTATAGCTACTAAACAGCACTGCTTTACTTTCTGTAGGCTGTCTCTTCACATGTGTGATGGCATCCACTGCTGTACAGATTTTTGGTTATATGAGCTCCCATTTATAGGTTGTAAGTCTTCGTGCCTCTACTACTAAGGTATTTTTCCAAGGCCAGGATGGTGCTATGAGCTTGCTGTCTGAGTCTTCAAGCCTGAGGAGAACCTGAAGTCTTTGTTGGGAGGTAAATTAGGAATCTAGCAAATCCTAATGGGAGAGATATGAGCTACAAAAAAAAACAAATAGGAGTCTAGGGCAAGTGATACTGACTCAGGCTAGTGTATAGGGTATATGCAAGTTCTGTATTTGTGTCCCAGGACCAATTGCATAGTAGGAGAGCCTCTGATGATGAATGGACTGGGATCTGGTGTTTCCCAAAGGAACAGAGAGAAGATAGACTGTGTAGAGGGTAGCATTCCTTGATAGTTAGCTGAGGAGTTAGGGTTTTGTTTTTGAACACAGTGTATCTAAGTCACCCTGTCTCACCTGGAACTCTATGTATATTTTATTGATATCAATCTTAGCGATATGTCTCAATCAATGGCTGGAATTAAAGGTGTGTACCATCAGAAATTGTCTTCATATTCTATTTTTTATTGAAATTTTAGTTATTTCCTAAAAAATGAAAATGGAAAACTCACCAATTTCATCATTTAAAATTTCTAATTTGTGATAGAAAATATGAAAACAACTATAAAACGTACACCACAACAGTTAATACTAACAATATTGTAGGTAATGGAATTATTCTAGAGAGTCATTTGGAAGAATAATATTTGAAGACAAGATAAGTATTTACCATCGATTCCTATAAAGGCAAAAGTGACATTTTGTGAATTTTTATTTTTTTTTATTTATTTACATTCCTATAGTTGCCCCCCTGACCACCTTCACAGTTTCTCATCTCATTCCTCCTTCCCCTTGCTTCAGAAGCATGCTCCCACCCACCAGGCCTCAAGATTATCCAGGATTAAGTTCATCTTCTCTCACTAAGGCCTGACCAGGCAGATCTCTATCACATTTGTGCCAATGGCCTCAGACTGGCCCATGTATACTACCGCTTGGTGGCTTAGTCTCTGGGAGTTCTCTGGGGTTTACATAATGAGACGGCTGGTTTCCTATGGGGTTACTCTCCCTCCAGCTTCACTGAGGTGTGTTCCTTCTATGCAGCAAAATGCTGTATCTAGTCTGTTAGCCTGTGTCTTTTCATTGGGGAATTGAGTCCATTGATGTTGAGAGATACTAAAGAGATGATTATTAGTTCTAGTTACTTTGTTGCTAAAAGTGGTATTATGTTTATATGTATGAGCCACTTCTTTTGGATTTGTTGTGCAATGTTTAATTTCTTGTGTTTTCTGGAATGTAGTCATTCTCCTTGTATTGGAGATTCTCAAATGTGTCTTTGATTTCTGTGGACCTCTTGGGAGGCTTGCAAGCTTTAGGTGTAGGCTGGCGTCTGCCTGCTGATCTAGCCCACAAAGGTGACTTTTTTGTGTGTGTGAAAGCAATTCTAATTACTTTAAAATTATCACTGTACTGTTAATTTATTCCTAAATTTTAGTCTTATAATACCTTACCTTCAGCAGATGAAATTTCTTTGGCCTTCCTATGTTATTTATCATTTGAATGCAGGTGAGGACATGTCATATCCTCTACTGGTTATGAAATATATCTCTGTGAGTGCAGCCTTCTACTGAATACTGATAGTGTTTTATTTCCATCCAAAGGACTTGCTTGCCTTTCTCATTCAAGTTGTCATGCCTGTCACATTCTATCCTTTTTTTTCTATCAACAATACGCAAAGAAGTTTAAAAAATCTTTCATGAGTACTCAAATAATATGACTTTCACAGGGTTTTTGTAAGTAAAATTTCTTCCATTGGATGATTTCTCTTAGCTATTTGTCTCATTTTTATAACAAAACACGAACAAAATTAATTTAAGAAAGGTTAGATATTGGATTACATTTCTAAGGTATACAGTCTGTTTTTGAGAAAAGTTGCTGCTCATAATGCATTTTCAGTCAGGAAGCAGAAAGCAAGGGATGTTAGTGCTCAACTTCCATGTTCATTTTATTCAGTCCAAGACCTCAGCTCATTGAATGGGGCTATCTACAAGTTCGAAAAGTTTGACACAACCTACACTCACTGAGAAGGAACTTACATTAAAGAACTTTGTAACCAGATTGCCTGGTGGTAATATCCCTGAGATATTACCTTGATTGATGATTAATGTGAGAAGGCCTAGCTCAGTGTTAGGCACACCTTCACTAGGTAGTTGGGACTAGGCTGTAGAAGAAACCTGAGGTCTAGAAATGTCTTAACAGTTAAGAGTGCCTGTTGCTCTTACTGTGGGTATGGGCTTGGCTTCCCAGTACCCACATCTGGGAGATCACTAAAATTTTATCTTCAATTCCAGAGGCTCATTCATCTTCTTTTGACCTCCTCAAATACTAGACGTATTGATGTTATGTATATGAAGGTGAACCACTCATGCACATATAACAATAATAAATACACATTTTAAAAGATAAAAAAGAACAATAGCTTAGCATGTGTCAGAGACATGGTTTCTACTTTATTTGAGTCCCTGACCTAACTTATTTCAGTGATAGATTGTGACCGGGAACATTAAGCTTTGGTCAGGATGCTGCATTACTGCAACAGTAAATACAACTGGATTAGTAGGTATTGCTTTCCCTATTACCTTAATGTAGATAATCTTTCATAAGCATGCCTAGCATGTGTTTTCTAGGTGAGTCCAGATTGTTGTAAATTAATAGTCAATATAAACTACTGTTCTTCATTTAAAGCCTGAATTGGTTATTTTATTCCTAGATATTTCAATTTCTCCACTAAAAACCAGCTTATCTCATATATTTTACCAAGATTTGTAATATAGGCATAGAAATTATAGGTTTTGATTCACTGAAATATCTGCTATGTTCCATGTGATTATTTCACATGTAAGATCTAAATAGTCAACAATTATAATTTATAATATAACTTCTTGTTTTTTTAGAAGTTAAGCTTTATTTCTGACTAGATATACACCACATTTTGTTTATTCCATTAGTTGACTCTGGGCTGTTTTTAAATAGTGACTACATAGTCACCTTCTTTTCAACTTTTTTTAAATTTTTATTATTAATCATTTCATTCATTTACATTTCAAATGATATCCTACTTTCTGGTTATCCCTCCAGAAGCCCCCAATCCCACAACTTTCCTCCTTTGTCTCCATGAGGATGCTCCCCTACCCTCCTACCCTCTCTCTTCCCACCCCTCCAGCATCCCCCAACCCATGGTGGGGCATTAAGCCTCAATAGGACCAAGGGCCTCCACTACTATTGATGTCAGACACAGCCATTCTCTGCTACAAATGTATCTGGAGCTATGGATCCCTCTCTCTACCTTCCTTGGTGGTCTAGTCTCTGGGAGCACTGGGTGGTCTAGCCAGCTGATGTTGTTCTTCCTATGGGGTTGCAGTCTCCCTCAGATCCTTCAGTCCTTCTACCAGCTCCCCAACCAGGGTCCCTGACCTCACTTATGTTTGGCTCCAAGAATACACATCTGTACCAGTCACATGCTAGCTGAACCTCCCAGAGAGTAGTCATACCAGGTTCTGGTCAGGTCACCAAGTGCCTCTTAGCCATTTTGACTGGTGTGAGGTGGAATCTCAGGGTTGCTTCTATTCATAGCCTAGAACTACAGAAAAATTTTAAAAAGATGAATAATACAAGGAAATCAAGAGCTTTTCAAGTTGTTTTTCTTCCATTAATGTAAACTTATTATAGGCTATTACAGTCTATAATTCACCAAATTCTTTAATTTGAAAATTTATCTTATCAAAAGAATGTTGCCTTTTACATAAACTCATATTTTGTTTTGTTTTGTTTTGCTTTGGTTTGTTGAATATTAATAGCAAAAATATTTTGTGGGCCACAATTAGAATATGTGGGAAAAAGAGATTCAATGTACATTCTGAAAAATAAATTGACATTAGCTGTTTAGAATTATGGTAATTAATGATGTTGATTTCCCATAAGCTACAATTAAATGAGAAGTAGAAAGATACAAACATGGAGGATAGAGAGATAGAGGAGCACTTGCTGCCATTTCAGAGAGTCCAGGGACTAATTCAAGCTTAGTGCTGCTCAGTTTGTTTACTCTATTAATATAGCCTAAGATACCCTGCCAACAACATGGTTCTACCCATAATTAAAGTGAGTCTTTCCATATTAATTACAGTAATCATAAGCCTCTGTAGTCATACCCAGAGATCCATTTCCTTCCTCATTCTATATCATACCATGTTGATAATACTGAGCACACGGTATATAACATGACATTTACTTCCTTGGGGCTTTATACTAAGAAAACATTATAAAAGTATCCCCATTTTACACATGGCAAAGATCTCTTTGTTCACAAATAATGTTGAAGATTTCAAATTTGGAGTTATCTATTTTTGCCTCTCTGAAAATCTTGTTTTTTAAAAGATAAAAGTTGATACAAAACATAATGTTATGCTTATAATGGAGAATTAGTATCATTCATAAACTTTTATATGCCTTACATATAACTAGAAAAGACAAGTTCTTATGCTATCCATGAAATTATGAGAGAATACAAATATTGACAAATTTGATTTGATCAATAAATATTACATCTGGCAATATCACACTGTTCCACACAGATATGTTCATTTGTTATTTATTAATAAAAGTACTGAGATAGAAATGTTAACTATGCTGATTTGACCATTCTATACTATGTTCATATTGTAAATCATTACATGGCAATCCATAAATTATATAATTAAAGTAATAATTTATAAAACAGCAAACAAACAGAAGAAATGTGGGTTTGTTTTTTTTTTTGGTTTTGCTTTTTAACCTTGCTGCCTTTATTTCTTTTTCTCTGCCACAGTCAGCTTTTCTCTTGATAAAGATTCAGAGCAATTTATAGTTTGAGGAAGAGAGATTGGATGGCCTTTCCCTCATCCTCTTTCCTCCAGAGCAATCCGATTCTTTCATGTTACTCACATAGCCATCTGAGTTCCATGTTAGGTTAAGGGGTTAAGACCCAGTATGAAAATATAATTTCATATCTTGTTTTTCTCAACTCTGTTTCCTCTTCGAGAATTTCAAAATCTCCTGTTTAGACATTAGCATTTTAATCTAAAATAAAACAAATACTGCTGTGCAAACTAAATTTAATGTGGGCTTTTATCTGGTGTGAGATAGAAATCAGACACAGACTGAGTTCTGAAGCAAATATAAAGGAAAAGTATATGACAGGAAAGAAGCAGAGTGGGTACATTATGTGCAAATATCCCTGAGTACACTGATGCCCAGTTATGTTATGGCTTGAATAAATATGCATTGTGTGTTTGTTTTGTTCGTTTTTCTGAGAAACGATAGGGACTTCTGTTTTGGTTATTTGCTGTGTAGTATAAAGATTGCAATATGTCCAGGTTTTTGTGGAGATTTGACTTCACAAATATACTGAAGTTCCGTGAATTGAGGCATTGGATCTGTTGAATCTGCTGCCATTGTAAAAGGTGCTACCTTCTTGTTAGCAGCTATTTGCTTTTGTCTTTGTACTTGCATATATTTTCACATGGGTACAGCAGCACCATTATCTATTTCCTAAACACTTTTGGCATTTTTTACCTTGGGGTAGGTGTCACATGAAAGAGAATTAATCATTCTAAAGTGAACAAAATAAAGTTGTTTAGTATATTTACAATATAGTACATTCATCACCTCCACCCAGTTATAAAATGTTGCCTTCTAACCTTAGATTGTAAACAAGTCCATGTAAAAATTCAGTTTTTTCCTTAATTAACAAAATTGATAAGAATAAAATGAGTGTCTCTGTATCTATTTTGTTATTTATACAATTGAAACTTCATTCTTATGTCACAGTGTAGCAGTTAAGAATAATAGAATAATATACATAGGCTACCTGGTAAAATGCCTAGGATAATACAACATAAGCAAAGGTATTAATCTCCACATTTTACCCATGCACAGATGCATATTCTTCTACACTGAACCCAGTGGGTTTTTATTTTCAGTTCACTAATTTGCCAGTTCTGACTAAGTACATCATGATGCTTACCCAAGGAATTTTTTATACTTTATGTAATTTATCTTTCAAATTTCTCTGAAAGACAAAGGATGGGCATAGGAAGCAGAAAAGCACGAGAGAAAAAAGCTAAGGTGTTTCTTAGCACACACAGAAAAGTTCAAGGCCACAGCATGAGTGTGTAAAGCATTGGAGGCCATGCTGCAACCTCTATCAGCACAGTGCTTTTTCCACTTGGCTGCACTGCTTTAAATGAGGTCTTAGACAAAAGCATCTCAACATATGAAAGAATGCTAAGGAAGGAGACTCCTGGTGGGGAAAGTAAAATGTCCTAAAGGACAGGTTCAGATATTAGAAAGTAACTTTCCAAAATCAGTCCGCTCAGCAGGGAGGCTTGTCAGCCCTTCCATTTCCTTATAAAATGAAAGCCAGGAAAGTTGAGTGATTAGAAACTGCTGGGGAGTGTGAATGTGCTGTAAACAATGGGACCATGAAAACCAGGCTCCTGATGAGGGAACTCATTCAAAGAATGCCAGGGAACCAGACTGTTGTAAAGCTGAAACTGTGAAAAAAGTCCTATAGCATTCACCAAAAATAAATTAGAAATATAGGTAGTGTTTGTATCCGCATGTATGGCCAGTCAAGAGAAACAGTCTCTTCTCAACCTCAGGAGACAAGCACAGTAAAAGAGAACTTTACTCTTTCTGTATTATTTAAGAAATATTTTTAAAAAAATATAGTATAATCATCTCATTTCTCCCATCCCTTTCTTCCCTGGAAATTCTCCCATATAATGCCCGGAGACACACACACACACACACACACACACACACAGACACACACACACACACACACACACACACACACACACACACAGTGTTCTCTTGCATTCATTAACAACTGTAATAGGATTAAGTAACACATTGGGTAAACCTCTCTGAAGTTACTTAGAATTCCTGAAAAAGTCAGGCATGAACTTCAGTAGAGTTTATCAATCAGGATGACACTGCTTCCTACCTTAGTAGTTTTCACAAAGATCTGACATAAATAACTATATTTAGAAATATTTTCCTCAGTTTATCAATTATTATTTTGCCTAAAAATGTTTGTTATATCAATGCTATAACATCAAAGCAATAAGCTGATGAGTATATATATATATATATGTGTGTGTGAGAGAGAGAGAGGGGGGAGGGAGAGTAACGTTTTGAATTTAAATTAAAAAAATTATCAAAAGTATTTAAACCTATCATGCTTTTTCCCTACCACCAACATGGTGAGGTGTTCCAAAACACAACCGGCATTCTCTGCATTGAATGCCTGAGGAAATGAATTTTTACTAGCTCTTCAGTTGATCAACACAAAATTTTGGAAAGTGGACAAAGTCTACCACAGACATGCATAGGCCTACCTTCTGTCATCTTTTAGGTATGTGGCCATGGATTCAGAGCGAGGTAAGTGTGGCCTTTAATTTGCTTCTAGGGAAAGCTCCTCTTTAACTCATCTTGCCTCTACCTTTCCCATGCTGAGAATTCTGTGTGCTTAACAATTATTAAGACTCATTTGCAGAAGGGCAGAAGACCATGTCTAGATATCCCAGAGAATGAAAGCATTCACTTAAGTCAGACCAGAGTTTAAAAAGGGACATATTTACTGACAGTACTGCAAGGAGAATCAGTCAAGGAAATAAGTCAATGAACCACATGAAGAAGACAGTAGATTTGATGAATTAGCCTGCTCCCATTTTAGGCTCCAAAGCCATCTAATAGTAAAGATAAATAAACTAGGCTCATTCTGGTTTATCATTAGATGGCTATGTCTCAAGAATTGGGCTATGGCCCATGTGTAACCTTAACTACAAATAGTTTGTATTTCATGTTCCAGTACATGAAACTATGCCTTCGTTTTAAAAAAAAATTATAATTATCTTGCAACCCTAGGTTTGTTTTGAAAGGATTTTATAACTAACCTGTTGTTTTGAGTACTTTGTTATGAACCAGCAATCATCTTTGTTTTATTTGCTGTGGCTATGTTAAAATTTTGTTCTGTTCTTTCTCCCCTACACACATTTTGGCTGCCAATTGCCACCCCCTCAAATTTGGAAACCCTAACACCTGATCTATAAACTTTATTTTCCTCTGGTCCAATGCTGACCTCTTGAACCAAGCCTTGGGGAACACACACACACACACACACACACACACACACACACAGCTTGCTTTAATTTGCTTTGTTTGCTTAGTTTTATTTGACCATGATCATCTTTTTTCTCCTCCCATCTTAAGAATTAAGAGATTATAATATTTTTTATTGGGGAGTTGTTTTTTGTTTTGTTTTATTTTGCTTGTTTGTTTGTTTGTTTGTTTTAGGTTTCCCAATATGTATGCAGATAAGAGCAGTCCTGACTAGCCAACTTTGACTTTGAGAATAGATTACAAAGCTTCAATTCTGTGTTTTAGCACCATGATTAATTTCTATTTGCCCTACTTGATTCTATTACTCTAATTGGTCTGCTCTGTGGTATCATTCCCCTTTTCATGGTTTGGCTAAATAGGAGCTGTGTTCTGTGATGTTGTTATTGGTAAAGTATCATAGACCAGGCTTGCATTCTGGATGTCCCCTGATAGGGACTACTTTGACTTTTTTTTTTCATAATGTTGGCTTCCTTACCACACATTGTGAAATAGCATAAAGAAATTCATCCTACCATATTATTATATTTTTAACAAATAATCTAATCAATAGTTTAGTTTTTGACGATAAAAAACATAATGGACTTATGCAAGTTGTTATAGAAATACAAGATGAGGCTAACTACAAACTTTTCAGCAGCAATTTTTAACTAGGAAGAAAAGAGATTAGAGAAAAGGTAATAATGTTAAACACTGGAAATTCAAGATGCTGTTCAGCAGTATAAAGGGAATTTTATTGTTACTAGGTTCTTAGAAGGTCTGAGGTTTAATGGTCATCAAAATGACATTCAAAAAAATGGTTTTTTTTATAGATTGGGTAGACTTTCTAATGTAAGATAAGGAGTAGTTGCCAGTTTGTTTTTAGAAAAATCATAGCATTACCTTTTACCTCATGGCTTATTTCCTTATAATGCTTAGGAAACAGGACCAGGCACATGTTCTGCAATGTTGAAAAGTGTCAAGAGCCTTAATAGGACAAGCTAATAACTAGCAGTTGATCTTCCTAAGATGACCACTTTAGATTAAATTCCACAGTGGAACTCAGTTAGGCAAGGACGAGGAGAAAATCATTTTAGGAAAGATTCCTGTCATTAATATGTATTTCATATATATATATATATATATA